>NW_021632554.1:0-30152 GCF_004799145.2 Neltuma alba
CTCTGGTCCTAATTATAAGAGTCATTGACTAATTGGAGAGATTAAGGAAGTAATTGAGTTAGTTATTTGTTCTAAATAGGTGTTTTCTTTCTTAAAAATATCCTTGCTAATCAGTGTATTTATCAAACTATCATTGCTAGAAGGGCTACTTTGAAAAAAATATATAAATATAGAGACAAAGTGAATTGATTTTTTATATTTATGATCAAAATAAAAATCAAACAGGGTCTTATACTAAGAACTAGGGTAGTATTAATTACAATTTGGGTTTTGAGTGCCTCACGAATTATCTTTGGTATTTGTCAAATAATAACAATCCACGTTTAATTTCTAGGATGCACGCACATTTATGTGCTTTGGATGGAGTATCAATAAATCACATCACGGAATCAAAAGGGTAGATGTGCCAATTACATCATATACATAATACTATACACGCTTTCATGTTCATAGGTACATGTCAACTCATTGTATCAAAAAATAATGGATCATTCATGCATGTCATATAATTATGTCGTATCATCAATTTACATACACTTGCATTATATAAGTGTTGTATATATAGCACAAAATTGTTATATATATATATATATTCTTCTTTTTTGATTTTGTTTTTTTTGAAATTTTATGCACTTGCATATATATGTCATTTTTATGAAAGTTATGGTCAACTTTTTTTCGGTGAAAAGATCAGTCTAGGGGGAAAACAAAAGCCTATGTCGACATACTAGGCGTGCTACATGACTTACCTTTGAAGGGATACATGGTTTCGAAGACCCTATGGCTATACCCACGCAGGGCTTCTGAGTTCCAGACTTTTAAGTAAGTTTACATAACTCAGAGACAAAATTTTCTTTCTATGTTTATTTTATATTTTATAAATTACATTTGAAAACCTATTTTTAAGTTCATCCAACCAAGTCTTGTAATCAGCAGAATCAGGCTTTCCACTTCCTGTTGTTCAATTTATTTATTTTCCTAATTGTTAAATTATTATACGTGTACGTACACGCAGTAACGCATTAATACGATGAAACCATTCAATACAATTTTTAAATGTTGGATGCTTTTCTTAGATCTCAAGACTTGTACGAGTTTTGTTTATTATCTCTCTGGAGACCAAGGGTCCGGAATTTTTTTTCTTTTTAAAAAAGCCATTACTCCGAATTCCTATCTATTTTCTTTTTTATTTTTTTATTATTTGTGTCGGTATTTGTCGTTGCTCCGACAGAAATTAAGCCGCAATTTTTGTTCTCAAAGAAACTATTTATTTATTATTTTTGCCCAACATTCATATAATTTACAAATATTTAAACACAACCCCAAATGCCATAGTCCGTTCCGTGAATGATAAATAAAACAAAAGACACGTGCACACACACAAAAATGAGAGTAATTTGGGAAGTAAAAACAAAATCGAAAAGTTATACAGGAGAATTGGTGGAGGAATATAAAAAAGGAATAAAATGAAGAACAATATTAGGTGATTAAAATAATGGATGCATACAAAGCGGACAAAAGCAACGCTGATAATGAGAAGAAATGATGTCTTTTAATCAGCTTTTACCAGACATTTTCCCGACAACATTTCATGCATCTTCATCCTCACCTGAACCCTGCATTGTGTCATTCCTATTTTTGGTTTCTTCTTCTCTTCTCTCCCCACATCCCTTTGGATTTCAAATTACCACTGTTGTAACCATGATTTTCATCCCAAATCTTTGCTGCAAAATCCCAATTGAGGAAAGGGGAAAAAGATCTATCCAAACTGATTCCTTTTCAATGAATCATCAAGTACCGAGGAATTTGAATGAGTTCAAAAACTTTGCATAAAGAAGAAAGACTGAAGAAAGAAAGAAAGCAAGCGAGTAACGGACATTTGTAGAGTTAAGTAATGATATTGCGACATGTCACTCCAAACATCAATTATTTTCCTCTCACTTTCTGCGTTGTCTGTTCCACAAGATGCTTCTGCTCAGCCCACAGCCTTATGCAATAAGTTGAATTTTCTAAGTATCTTCATTTTCAAGATGACGCCTTGTTTGACCAATCATGCCAGTCTTCTCCTTTCAATTCGTAAAATGAAAATTTAAAATTCAGTGCATTCGCCCTAAAAGAAAAGGACACAAAACCATCATGATGAGTAAGATACAGACTTGAGATTCTCTGGTATGCAATGACTGATATATTTGTAGTTTCCCCGCCAAATATGTGCTTCCTCATGTGAGTGAAAGGGAAAGTACTGGTTTATTGCGTTCAGCATTCGCATGGTTCGAAGCCATCATCGACTTTCTCATGCCTTGGCCTTCTTAATTTCTTCTCCAACTTTGTGTGTCGTAATGGCTGCTGAGCGAGCATTGTTACTTGGAAACTGATGCACCATTCCATCCGCCTAAACCATTCGCATTGATGAAGGCAAAATGCCCTGAAAGTTGTGATTCATCAGGAGCCAGCCTAGCTTTGGCTAATATTTAACTGTATTAGATATTCTCAATTATCGAAGACTTGTGTAAGCTTTTCGGTTGTTTTTACTGTAATGGCTATACCTGGACCCTGGAGTGGGATGCAAAGCATCACTGTAATCACCCTTGCATTCACCCACTCTACTAAGCATATATTGTCCTTCTTTGTGAAGGTTCTTTTGCCAGACTGCTTTTCATTCAACACCTAATAAGTGGGGCAAAGAAATGATCATGTTAAAGCCTCTCTGCTGCAGAGTTCTTACCAATATTGCTTTCGTGAACGCACTGCAGATCCGATTTCGGGAACTGCCATAAAAACAGGCATGTCCTGTAAAATTCCTTTGAGAAAGACCAGGATTTAAGTTAGGATGAGACATTTGATACTGTAGTCTGAAATGTTACCTGGGAGAGCATTTCCAACTCCTCTCCGTTCTCCTTTTTCAGTACCAAGTATGATGATTTACTGTTCTCCTCTTTTACATTTTCGATGATTCAATTTAAATGATCAATAATGGCGTCTGATGTCAAGTTTGAAGTTACTTGTTTGGACTATGAGAGGTGACCAACACTCTGGGAAAGAGCAAAACAGAGTTACACAGTGTTCAGCCAATCAGCCTCAGTAACCAAAAAAGTGAGACTCTGCAGAAGAAAAGAAAAGAAAAAATAACCAAGAAAAGCATTAGTTTCCATAACAATTTAAGACAGCCAGATATCTTTCAAAAGTCAAACCTTCCCAAAAAATTTTTTAACATCCTCCCCTTCTTCCAATTAATTTTCTCTCAATTATTTCTTCCTGAAGCCAATCATGGGCTACTTCCTGTCCATATATTGACTCATCTGAGGAATTTCTTCTCTCTCTGAGTCCTCATTTATCTGGCCTATAGGAAAACAGTCTCTTAGGCCCAATGCCTCTTTCATAGCCTTGCTCAATTGGAGGACTAACAGACTGCACATTTTATATGTACTGTGTGTTTTAACTACATATTTTATTCCCTGTTCTGTTTAAAAAAGATAACTTTTCAGGGCTTGTTATTCTCAGAGCATCTTTTGTAAATTTTGTTCAGCCTTACAGAGATTACTATTTGTCCCGCAAATCTGTTTGTCAACTTTTCTCCCCTAGATTGGGGCCGTAATTGCAAACAAGATTGACATGATTTGATGACATATATAGTAATGGTAACATTGTATATAGTGCGTATGGTTGCTGTTTATTTTGGTTCCTCAACGGCAGCTTCTTGGACATGCTTATGTTTTTCTTTTTATCACAGTTTCTTCAAAGTTAAATGAAGAGTGAATTGTTTTAGAGCGGAAGTTCTTATTTTGACCCTTTAATTATCTGCTGTTTTTTTCATGTTACGATTTTCAATTGTGCGTGATTGTAGAAGGTAGAATGATTGCGCGTACAAATAGATTTTCAGCAGTTACATGCCTAGCATTAATTATAATGCCTCAAAATCTCAATGGCCAAAGTAAATTGAGGGATACAATGGGTTCCAATTCAGATTGCTTGAGCTCAAATTCCTTGTTATATGCAGCTGCCAAGTCCATTCTTATAGGCAACATTCTTCCTTGTGTGCTTTTGAGGTGAGACATATCATATACTCTCTCCCATTCCAGTAGAATACCCGACTTGTCATTAGGTTTTAGGCATGAAGGAGAGGTAAACCCTGGCAACATGTAGTCTTTGCCGTACTTCAGAATATTTTCTCTCATAGCCCAATGAAGAAGAAAGGTTGGGGCCCCAACATTTGAAGCCCAAGATACTTTTCATTTTGGAAACATTTTGGCAACATTCCTCTAGATGACCAAGCTTGCTGGTTTCACTTAATTAATGTTTATTCAGAGAAAATAAGGATGCTAGCATGCACGTGTGTGTATGTCTGTGGAAGACACAGGAATGTAATCAAGCAGCTTTTTCTCAAGTTCTTATCAGAGTGCTGGCCGGGACAGTCAAATTTGTCTGTGTTCCATTATTGGTGATTATCCATCTTTGAACTGAAGAAGATGATGTTAATGTAGAACGGACTATCTCTATCAAGAAGTGGCATTTTCTGATATCCGAGATTACGTAATAAGTTTTCTGCTGTGGAGAATGATTGAGTGGTGTTTGAAAGGCAAGTGAATTGAAGACCAGGACTGCTTGGCAGTGAGGAAGGCCTTTGTTTTGGGTGAGCACCCTGTTTCAAAGTCTACATTTGGATAACTTCGTTCACGTGTGGGTGGCCTTGGCAGCCTCTTAAGGGCCCCCCTTTTATTTTTCGCCACGTCTGGTTTAGAGGAATTGCCGGAAACGAACTGATGAGACCAAATCGTTGTACAGGTTTAGATAGGTACAATATCATTCTCATGCATGGTTGCCCCAAAAAATATCACTTTCATGTATTTATCAACTTAGCCGAACATTTTGATTCCCTTTTTTTAAAAAAAAAAATTGGGTCAAACATGTTCATTTCTGTTACAGACATCCAGTGACCATGTTCTTGTTATCATTCGTTTCACTATCAGAGCAATAATCCTATAGGTTTTGTATATAAACAATAATGGTAAAGATTCTCGAACTTAAGAAACACAACTTATTTTTCTTGGGAAATGTTGGTGACAAATAAATTGATCTCAGATTTTAGAGATTTGAAGTCCCGATTGGTACGAAGCATTAAAAATAAGATAAAGACTATGATGGGATTGAAAAAACTATTGAAAAAGTGTTTAGCATAAATTTCTGTTATATGAATTAGGCAAACTCATATATGTAGGATTGGAGAATACCATATTCCACTATGATATTCTCTAATCCCACCTCAATGGGTTTACCTAATTACACATAGTAAGTAATTACTCATGCTAAAAACTTTTTTAATAATTTTTCTGAATCACAATCACATTTCCAATTCTTCGTTTTAAATTCTTCGTATTAAACGGGACCTAAAGGTGCAAAAGTGGAAATACCAATATGTTGAAGTCATTGAATGGAGGTAGGGGAGGTGAAATAATGAAGTTGAACACCGACAAAGATAGCGAAGAAAATGAAATGAAAAGAATCTGCGGCATTTGCTGAAGACCTTAAAAGTTTCATGGGATATGCACGTGAACCCAAACTTCACTCTCATACCTAAAAGTAGGGAGCCTCTGTTTAGCATCACAATTAGTCAAAGTTTCCCCCTACCTTTCTCTAACCTTCTCTCTCTAAAAACTGCACTATATGGTTCTTCTATGACTATGGAGGGTGGCAATATGAAGCACAGGTCGTTATCCGCGGAGTCCGTTTCCCAAGTTTCAAGGGAGTGGAGTGCCTTATTTTCAACCAATTTTTAGTCTACACTCCACCAGATATTCCTATACTCAGCTTGAACAAGCCATCCGTGCATCCACAATTTCATTAGTTTATGTATTCCTCTATTTTCCTATGTCCGTGCTATCTTATATACACAAACATCAATAATAACAATGACAAGTCTTATCTTACTAGATAGAGTCGACTATAGATCGCACAATAGTATCATTGTGTTCTACAAATAACTAAATTTTTTTAGACAAGTTATTAATCAAAAGGCACTTCATTGAACATTGTATTCGATCTTCTCCTGCTATTTTTTATAAGACTCCATTGTGTATATGTATATTGAAACAAAATTACGACCCAATAGATGCACAGGAAAGCAGAACTTTGATTTGTGTGCTTAAAAAAGAGAGTTAGAGTTAAATGTATAAGTTGAAGTTGCATGCATCAATGACAATGAAATTAGCTTCACGTGTGGTTTGAGACAGCTGCCTAACATTCTCCCCGCCCCCTAAATTCTCTCAAATCCGTAACTTTGAACAAATCCTATCACTTTTCAAACACTCCCACAACACTACTTACTTTTCATCTCCGTTCTTCTTCTTCTATTCATGCATGCTATGCATCTATATCACACTACTCTCTCTCTTGCTTTAATTTCTTCATTTCAACTTTCATACGCACTGATTTCTTAATTACTTTGATTTTTTCCCCTCATATTTTGGTGATCATCAAAATGGCTTCAACATATGTCAAAACGTTACTAAGAATGCCAACAAAGAGAATTTATTATCAATAGATAGTTTTTAGCCTTATGAAAAACACACAGTGGAGAGAACTCCAAAAAAGACATTCAAAAATTGAATTTCTGGATGATGAATAATATATTCAAATAGTTTGTTGTTGATGATACTACCTCCGGTCCTTAATATAAGACCTTATTTGACTTTTATTTTGGTCCTAAATATAAGACCATAATCCACTTTATCTCTCATATTTATCTATTTTTTTCCAAGATAGTCCTTCTAACAATATTAGTTTTAGCCAATACATTTGATTAGCAAGGATATTTGAGGAAAGACAATAATTACTAGTTACAAATAACTAACTTAATTTCTTTCTTTAATCTCCTTAAATTAGTCAACCAGCACTTATAATTAGGACCAGAGGTAGTATAACACAACAATAATATGAAAATGAAAATTCACTAAATGGGATTTTACTGAAGCAAGCGATGGACGTAAAAGGAGGTTGGATGACTAACCCTAATTGAAATATAAGGTGAGAAACGTGAGATTATTTATAAATCAATTAATCACACTCTTATTTAATTTATTTATCACCCGGCCCATGTTTAACTGTGTTAATATATGAAGATATTGATAACCTAACGTCCTAACTCCCATATCCTCCTATCAGGGATTAGCAAAAAGAAGGGAGTCTTGCGCCACAACATGTCTTTCCGTAATTTGTCATTATGTGATCTAAATTATTCATCAATGACCGATACAAGAAAATAAAACTCTTCCTATGGGTCATGATTCTTGAAATATCCCTGTTGATGACAGCTTATTATCAACAACCAATTTGAATAGAAACACAGCTTATTTAATTCCCAGATATAATTCACATGATCTGGGGCCAAAGTATGCAGAAAGCTTGTTCATTTCCTAGTAATCTGATAATTTAGAGAAATCAAAAACACTATAATTAATAGGGATAGAGGGACTAGCCCAAATGAATCAGGCATAAGACCAAGCAGAGTTGGACAAAATTAAACGACTTTCATACCAGTCAGTGATAAGCCCTCTTTTTAAAGGTGATTGGCTCATTATTAATTAATTATGCCTATGCAGAGACTATCTTTTAAAGTATTATATATAATAACAAACACCGTAGAAAGTGTGCTTATTTCTCAATAATGCACAGAGGAAAGACGCAGAGGATCCCAACACTTGAAGATACACTCGTCATCAAGTTGGCAGCGATTGGTTTGTCCACGTCATCAAACTCAGAGACTCTCTCTTTCTCTCTCCTCCACCCACCCTCCTCCTCCTTGCCGCGAAATTACTGGTTGACTTACCCACTTTGTGATTCCTCCTTTTAATTTCTTTTTTTATATATAGCCTCCCTCTCTCCCCATAATCTAATATCTCCCTATATCTCTCTCTCCTTCAATTTCTCTCTCACTGCACACACATGAATTTCTCATATATTGCTTGATCATCTTCCTAGTTCCAAACAATATGAGCAATATAAGCATGGTGGAGGCGAAGTTGCCCCCAGGTTTCAGGTTCCATCCCAGAGATGAAGAACTTGTGTGCGATTACTTGATGAAGAAAGTCACACACTGTGATAATTCCGATTCCACTCTCATGATCGACGTTGACCTTAACAAGTGTGAGCCTTGGGAAATTCCAGGTCAGTAGTATCCATCTCTTTCTCTTTCTAAACTAAAATCTCCTCATCATCGATCATTCATTCTCCAGTTTCTTCATATATGTGGACGGTCTGCTATGAAACTGAATCCAAGTTTCCATTTTTTTTTTTTTTGCTGCTATATAGTTCATTTTTGTTTTCATTAATTTAAGACACTATGCGTCGACCAAGCTATTAATGGATAAGTTTGATCCGTACGTGGTCTTGTTTCTTATGGATATTTCTGATTCAACGATGGCGACATGTTGCTTTCAGCCATTTTATTTGCAATGTGTCGCTAGCTAGTTCAGAATTATTTAAGCTTCATTCGTGTCTTTCGCCGGCTGTTTGTTTGATGAAACATGCTTTCCAATAATGGCTCAGTTTATTAGAAAATTCTTGTGTCAATTACTCCCATATACAGATCGAAGCCAATCGATCACTAAACTTTTTGAAATATCTAGTTATTTACATGAAACACACACTTGGCCTGCACGCTTCCTGATCTCTACCTTTCTTCCAGTTATATTATGATCTGCATCTTAATTCCATCAGCTCGTATTTAGGAAAAGATTCATCAAGTATGGAAGAAGGCAAGCTTATCTGGTATATATGATTCATATTAGGGAGAGGGAGGGAAGTCATCCTATGTCAAAATAACAAGAGAAGGATATATTAATTAGTCTAAATAAATGAGATAGTTAATCAATAATTGAGGCGAGAAAAGTGAAGTATTAATCTTAAGAAAATTGCTGATGAAAATATCAACAAAATTTAATTTATTTGTTTACATGTTTATAACAGTTTTGCATTAATATTAATTGACGACAACTTGAACTTAATTAGCGATAAAGAAATGAATATGTATGTAAACATAATATTCAAAGCTGTTGAAAAAATTGACTCATTGCTCTTTCACTTGTCCTTTCCTGCGAGAGGTTGATTTCTCATGATGATGAAAGACAATAATCTTCACTGCAGCACCACGCGTAACAATATTGAGTTTGAATGTAAATTTAAAAGTGAACTTTCAACTCTCACCGTCATCTCTTTGTATCCAATCGCATCTTATTCTTAGTCTTATATATTTTTGTTTTATTCCTTTTCATTCTTTTATTGATTTTAAAGATTATCATATAAGTTATCTTGATATGTAATTTGTTGGTGAGAATATCATACATCCCTATTAGGAAAGAAACAATGCGGATAAGCACGCCAGAAGAAACAAAAGCAATATGAGGAAGGAGCTCAAAATAATAGGGGCTCTCTCTCTCTCTTTCTGTATGTGCAGACACATATACAATAATGAACCAAACAAATGCCAATTACTTAGGCGGAGAGTGATAGTCTTTATTATCCTATCTCCCACTCTCTCTCTCTCTCTCTCTCTCTCTCTCTCTGTTTGTGTGTGTGTACCACAGACAACACAAAAACACACTCTAGATCACACACATATATTAAATTACCGTGCATCCCTTAGATTATGGATGTAATATTCTGTTGAATAAATATCAAAGTCTATATAGAAGCAAAAGCAATAGACTCGTATAACTTACTGAATTCCTGCATAAGTTGGTGGTGATATCATCAAGATATATAATTCTTCGTCAAAGAGAGGATTAAAATTCATGAATTTATTATATATAAGAAAGAGATTATGTTTAATTTGTCAATGTGAACTTCAATTCTAATCCGTATGGATATAGTTGACTTGGATATATAACAGCTGGCCAGACTCATCATATTCACACTCGATCGACATATATTATATATACACAAAGACCATGAGGTGGTTGTTTGGCTGGAATATTATTTAACAAGTGTGTGTGTGTGTGTGAATGCAGAAGGGGCGTATGTGGGAGGGAAGGAGTGGTATTTCTACACGCAGAGAGACAGAAAGTATGCGACGGGGCAGAGAACAAATAGAGCGACGGCGTCAGGGTATTGGAAGGCCACAGGGAAGGACAGAACTGTGGTGAGGAAAGGCAAAGTGGTTGGCATGAGAAAGACTTTGGTGTTCTATGAAGGAAGGGCTCCCAAAGGCAAAAAGACTGACTGGGTCATGCATGAGTTTCGCCTTCAGCCTCCTCCTCCTCCTCCTCCTCTCTCTCACTCTTTCCCTAAGGTCCCTATACCTCTATACACATACTACTCTTTTTAATTCAGTTAACTTTTCTCTTTACAACTAATCATCACCACTACAAAAATCAAACTCTATTCATAGCAAGAAATATTCTCTAGCCTTTGAAATATGGTATATGGCATTGTTTATCTTTATATAATATTTGATTATATAAATATTGTGCGTGTGCGTGTGCGTGTGTGTGTTACTAGCTAGTCTCTATATCATTTCTCTACATATGATGAGTAGACTAGACGACTTTTCCATGTTTTCAAATTTCATGCAAGAAGAGAGATTTTTTTAGTTGATTCAAAAAAGTCAAGTTTTATTTAACAATCAATAATCAACCTTGCTAGCTGTATGCTTCATATATGGAATTTGTTTGCTTTCTGACAAAACCAAATTTGTCTCGCTTGTGAAAATGATATTGGGCAGATGACCTAAGATGCTCTCTTTTATTTTCCCTTGTGTAAGCCTCTTTACTTACCGCAGACCAGTAAATATTTTTATACTGTCAAAGTCTGATGAGTACTATTCTTGTTATTAAAAAAATATCTTGAGACCCATGATGATGATGATGCTGGGATACAATTAGTAAAACACAAGAGAATAATATGTAGGTATATTCATAGGCTGCATTTTTTGTTTGGGGGTGCAACCGAAGAATTTACAGATCTTATGGATATATACATACAGGAAGACTGGGTGCTGTGTAAAGTATTCGACAAGAACAGAGAAGAAGAAAATGGAAAAGCTGGCATGGGAAGCTGCTATGACGACGCTGGCTCTTCATCTCTTCCTGAACTAATGGATTCTTACATCAGTTTTGATCAGCCTTCTTCTGCAGCTCATCACCATCATCAGCATGAGCAAGTGCCCTGCTTCTCCAATGCTTTCCCTCCTCATCAAACAAACCCTAACCCTAGCAATAACACCACCATCTTCAACCACCATCATACCAACCTAATGGGCCCACCAACTGGATCAGCAGCAGCAGCAGCAGGAAGATCATTTTCCCAGCATGACTCCGAGGTTCTCAAAGCTTTTTTGACACAACTCACCAAGATGGAAACTCAGGAAGGATCGCCTACCAGCTTTGAGGCTCAGGCTTCTCAGACTTACTTATCTCAAGCGCCGTTTCCCAATTATTTATGGAACAGTCGCTAATTATGTATTTCTACCTACTCCTTCTTGCTGTGCCTTTCCAGAGTAATTGTTAATCCTCCCTCCTCCATTTCAACCCAATATAATAGGCGTGTGTGAGGGCATGGAGGGGAAGAAGAAAATTTACACACATCCACATGTTCCTCAGTATGTTTAATTTTCAGATGTCGAGTGATATGTCCCGCTATAACTAGTAATTAATGGGATGACTGGTGGTTCATAGACATAAATATCTGTACGTAGAGTTCATTGTGCTTACAGTCGATGAATTTGATTTTCCACATATTCCAAGTGCCATTTCGATGAAATGGTATAATAGTATAGCTGCTTGCTGAATTCATTTGCCCTATTGAATCTGCTCGATCTCTTAGAAGTGGGGATTTTTTTTTTTTTTTTAATGAGTTCAACTCGGTAATTAGTATGTTCTCATGATGACATGCAAACAGGTACATTTTTGACCAGGTATTTCATTCGGAACTAATAATTAAAATTCTGATTTGATATGATAAGAAAATGATCTCACAACCAACCCAATTAGTAATTGACTATATATGCACCTCTAATTAATGAATGAATGATCATCGAACTAACCATATATTCTTGTGTATATATTATATATGTTTAGATAATAATGGCTGATGTAATTACGCTGTTATATATTGGTGACAGTAGGGAAAACAAAGATTCAGCAGATATTGAAGATTGTGACCTTAATATAAAACTAATGGTTTATTTAACACAATGGGCCAATCTGATGTAAAACTTGAATGATAGAGACATAATCTAATGTGAGTACCGTTGTTGTATATTGATATTATATTCTGTCTCTCTGATGTCACGCTTTGATATGTGCATATGTTAGGGGAGTGAAATGCGGGTCAAGTGACACTTCGACGGCTTCCGGTTCTTTTAAATTATTCGGGAAATATACTCCTCCGGTTTTTAATATAAAATCTATTTAGTACCCATTTAGATCAGCGATTGGAAAAGTAGCTTATAGAAAAAGTAGCTTATGAAAAAGTAAAGTTGGTAAAAGTTAAATTGGATAAGCTGAATTGTGTTTGGATTGGAATTCAGAAAAGCTAGTTTACAAAAGTGAGATTGGTAAAAGCTTATTTGGATTATAGTTGAGTAAAAGTAAGTTTGGCTGAAAAATTACCAAAATAGGCATGAGTTTTAATAAATAATGAAACATGATGAAAAATTGATTTAAGACAATACAATAAAATTAAAATAAAATAATATGAAGAAATAAAATTTAATGAGTGGATTAAATTTTAAAATTTTTAAAAAATCAAAAATATTTTTTTGAGTTTTAATAAACCAAAATGGAAACGAAAATGATGCTTGTGAGAGGAAAAGGCAAATGGGAGAGGAAAAAAAGACCTGACATCGCAGAACGGGCATCGGCTCTTCTGATTTTTTTTTTTCCGCCAAAAGCTCTTCTGGTTTAAGTCATAAGCTCCTTCTTGCAGCTTATAGGAATTGGGCGTTCAGATAGGCTTTTTTAACATAAGCCCAATTACTTTGAAGCTTTGCCAAACAGGTCCGATTTGCAACCCAGTTTATTTTAAAATTTAAGCTCATTTTAAGCTGCACGCTGGCCCAAACAGACCCTTAATTAATTTGACTAAATTAAGAAAATTAGGTAAGTTAGTTAATTATATGATGTATGATATGTTTTTCTAAAACACCATAATCATCTTCCTTAATATCCTTTCTTCTTCTTCTACTTGATTACGGTTGAGAGAGATCCATAAGGATAATTTAGGAAAAATTGATAAATATGAGAAATAAGTCTTATATTTAGGACCAATATCAACTTAACAATTAGATCCTATATTAAGAACTAGAGGAGTATTAGGATTTACATATGGCTGTTTATTTCATTTATTTTCATTCCATGTTTGAGCGGTTAGATCATAGATGGATTAAGGGTCCCCATTGACTCCGTGCAGCACGACCACCGTATGGGCCAGTGCCCACGGTCTTAGGAAAATAATCCTTTTTTCTGATTACATTCCTTCACTGGGTAACTAGGGCTTGTGAATTGTGAGATAGCTCGTGTTCACCTTTAGATATTATGGTGATAATTTTTTCAAAGAAAAAAAAATCTCGAGAAATCCTGAGTATAATTTTAGATACAAGTAATGTGTGAGAGGTTTTTTTTTTTTAAATGATTTAAACACAGACATACACACAAACGTATCTATGCTATGCTCGAACATGAAACTTCATCCAAACATGACGAATGACGCTATAACTAAGACAACTTGCCATTTACGTACTATGTGAGAGATTAAGAGAAAGCAATATAAGAGAGGAATATATATATATATATAAGGTGTTAGGCCTGTGACATTTGCGTAGTTAGAAGACAAGAAACAGATAGTAATTAACGAGCGATTAGAGAAGAAGCTCAGCGTTGATGGATTGGGTGAGGCGTTCATGGCATTCTGCTTCATCTCAAAGCGATTCCCTTCAGGTTACATCCATATATATGGTTATTGTTTGACAAAAGTAAAATAAAATATAAAAAAATTATTTATAACTTGTAATTAATTAATTGCATTCTCTTTTTAGTTCATCAGAATGGATTGCATTCTTTGATATCAATCTCATTTTAACTATATGAATGTTTATGATAGAAAAAAAATATAATTGTGGGCGAAGACTTGGAAGTCAAGCCAAAATGGGGATGATATCCGGTTATTAATGTAAAACCTAATTAACTAATTTAAGTAAAGTAAATATGTCTTTTTAAAACACCCTAAGCATTTTCTTTTTCATTTCTTTCATTTCTCTCCTACTTGATTATTATTTGGAGAATATCAATAGAATTAATTTTTTAAAAAAATTGATAAACAGTGAAATAGGCTCTACATATATGACTAACATTAATTTCCTAATTAGGTCGGAGTATTTAATTAAAATGGATAGGACAAGTGTGAATGTGTTGAAGAGAATATGCAGCACGTGCAAGGAGCAGTAATCATGCAAGAAAGTTGAAAGGTAAGGGATTAGGTTTGGTATGTGAGCTGCTGAAAGTCTAACTCCAAATCTTTGCTTCCCATCACATGATTCTGAAAGCTACCTTTAACCTAACTCTCTTTCTTCCCTTTGCGATATGTGCGTGCTGCTAAAATTAAAATTATTGTTGTTGTTGTTTCAATATAAAAGAAAACATCTTGAATAGTGATTAATTAAAAGATCTCCGGGTTTGTTTACATTTGTAACGTTAGGTCAAATAATAATTGTTATTTCCTACAAGGCCATGACTAATAGTCTGATACTACTTCCGGTCATAATTGTAAGACTTTATTTGTAAACTATAAATGAAACTTTATAATTAGGATAGGAGGTAGTACTAGTTTAGGCCTTGTACATAATGTTGTTATTATGTTAAGCACTAATAATTTAATAACAATATAAATAGTAGAGAAAAAAAAGAGGACTGAACTGGCCGGTTCAACTGGAAAACCAGTGAATTAGTCAGTGGTCCGGTTTGGTTTGGATGTTAAACCCGGGGGCAATTGAATCGGTAACAAACCAATCAAACTAGAGTGAACCGATAATAAACCGGTTTGGATGATTATATTATTATTAGTCCTATTTTTCCTCATTCAGCTCCTGATATCTCAACCCCTATAGATTTAAATAAATTTTAATAGTGATTTTGGTATAAATGATTATTAATTTTAGTTGATAATAAACTATAAAGATCAAAATTTTCAATGTTGTCATACTTTGTCATTGTTACAATCAAACAATTGTTATATTTTCTTATATTTTGCTATTAGTGATTATTAATGTTATTATATTTTATTATTTTTAATTAAATTATACAATTTTAATGTGACCAGTTGGATCCCGAGTTAATTCCAATCTGACTAACTAACCTTTAAACCACTATCTCAATCAGTTTAGTACTCAGTCTGATTTTTTGTTTCTTAATAAATAGAAAATTCAAAGCTCCCTGCGCACTTGCCCAGGGATCCCCGTACCTTAAACGAAAGTCCCATAAGACAATACAGATATTAGGTTATTTTCCCCAAATTAACGGGTGTAGTACAAGGCATGTATGATTATATTAACTTTTAGTGTTAGTTAAACAATTTTCTTCTTTTAATTTTGATGAAAATACGTGAAAGTTTTTTTTTCTTTAAACCACAAATTCCTTCACTACTAGAAAAGAGATTAAAATATGTGAACTGGAAAGATCTTCATTTACTGTACTGACATTTTTTAAATTAATGACCAAAATCTCTACGAGTCCTGAACCCAGGAAGAAAACCTGAGTTTTTTTTTTTTTTTAGCTGAAAACCTGAGTAATTAATTAACTATAATTTTTAACAAGCTCGCTCTATGCCCTACGGAGAAGTATCTTATTTGTCAAGATCCCCAACTAATAGGTCATGAGTGTGTTCGTGCGAGCGTGAGGCCCCTTTTGAGAGATGAGACCATTATTCAAATCAAAATCGATCTCCGTGAAAGTCAACACTATAAAAACGGACCCACAGTCCACCAAACTCATAAAGACCCCGTTTATGGTATTGGGCCGGATTAGATTTGGACATGCCAAAAAGCCCAGAAGAAGTGGCCCATTTAGAATGTCGATCAATAAGGATCTCTTAGGGAGTGTTTGGAATCAAGGAAAGACAAAAATACTTCTACATAAATAGAAATAAAACTCTTTCACATACTAACTTTATATAACTTCATATACTGTAAAATCACTTTTAAAACCACAGTTTCTATCCAAACACCCACCTAAATTAGAGAGGCTTTGATTGGGGAGGGAAAAAAAGGTACAAAGGAAGACGAAAGGAAGACGAAACAAGGAGAGTGGAGTGGAAAGGATAATTACATAGAGAAGGGAAAACTAGGCTTCATAAAGTTGAGAATCCAAGCCTGAAGCAGATATACAGAACATTTATAAGATACACATAATGATTGGTCTGATTGTGAATAATGGTAAGTCTATTGTGCCAAGGCACTGGTGTTGTACACAAGAAGAGCACCCCCTGCTAGAAGACCTGCCAGTGTCACTGCCCATATGGCCAACCCTGTTGTTCCTGCATTATCATTTTCAACCCATTAATTCACACACCTCTTCTCTATCTACACTTTTATGATCATCTTCTCACAATTACTTCAACCCTAAGAAACCACATGCATCGCAAGTTTTCAATCCCACTCAATGAGCTAAACCCGTGTTTCGTGTGTGCTGGTGTGTTCATATTTTGTAGCTTCATATACACAGGGATTTCCTACCTCCAACGTAGACATCGCCGCTTGGAGACCAGTCTTCAGTGTTGTAGATAGGACTGCAAGAGCCAAAAAAAAAAATGCAGTTCACATTAGCATCTCTCGTAAATCATTCTCATCATCCAATTATCAATTTGCATCAAAACTTGGATCATAGTCTTCCGCTCCTAAATACAAAAACTAGTCAGGGGAATTAGTTTCAATCATAAATTTAAAACCTTAACACATTTTGTCTCCTGTATTCATCATTTTTCCCAGAATTATTTATCTAGATTAAAAAAAATTAGTTCAATTAGTTATTTGTAATACATAAGTGTGATCTTTTCTAAAATATTCTTACTAATTAAGTGTATTGGCTAGAACCACTATTATTATAAAGCTATCTTGAAAACAAAATGGATAAATATGAGAGACATGATGGATTAAGATTTTATATTTAGGATCAAAATAAAAATCAAACGAGTTCATATATTAAGAACTAGAGATAGTATTACATAAGGATGTTTTGGAGATATTATGTTACCTTTGTCGTCAGTAATTTATTAACTTCTTTAATCTACCCAAGTTAGTTAAGAAGCAGCTCTTACATGTGAGAGAAGCAATTAACATTCACAATCATCAGAAGTAGATTCGATAAACATGGTATGCTCAATTTGATTGAATTACGTACCTGTAGCCATCCACGTTAGCACCGTACTTGTCGACGAATTGGTACACACCCTTCCCCTGATAACACAACACAGTCAGTCCCGCCAGCTTCAATCAACTTCTATCATACTATATTCATGCCATTCATTAATAACACAATCAAGTCTTGCTTCCCTTCCTGCTTCACAATTCTAAACTCTTTCTTAATTAACATGACCAGACATTTACATCATTCATAGCCAACAGTTTCGAAAATAATAACATGAATTTATTTATGGAGGACAACAACCCACTTTATTTTATGGATTTCCAAGACTTTTTGCTCAAAATTACAATTAGGTTTTTGGGTACCATTTGAGACATCAGTTCATGAATAACCATGAAGTGACTTCGACATATCCGAGATGTAGGTATTACTGTTATTAACTGTTAATCACTAAAAAGGCGATGGTATGGCTCGGGTCATAAAATCAGGAAGAAGCATAAATATCATGAAATCAAGATCCAACATAGAGTAGCCCATATGTTGTTTAGTTGCTAAGAATCATAGTGGGTGTTGCAGGCTGTAACTAATAATACACTGTGGTAAAAACAAAGTAGGCACAAACCTTTCCTTTCCTGCCGGACGAATCAAGACCATCTGCCAAGTTCATGCCACCGTTGATTCCTGCAAATGATTCGGCCCAAGATGTTATATATACGCAAACGAAGAGTTACAACTATATATAAACATGAAGAGAGATAGATTAGGGTGTTATGAACAATAGCAACCATAGGGCTTGTCGGTTTTGATCTTCTTGCCGCCACTGGCAACGACCTTGAAGGAAGAAGAAGATCTTGAGAGGGAAGGAAGGCCTCTCACTGCTGATTTCTCAACAGTGAAAGGTGCCGGTTTGAGGGAGACGGAAGCCATCACAGAGGACGCCATCAGCTTCTGATATTGTTTCTCACACAACACACCACAACGCTCGCTCTGTGCTTAATGAATGGAGTGTGCAGAATAATAAAATTAGTCCTGCGAGTGGCGACGGAGAGCGGGGATTGCCACCTAACACGTGGCGGTGATTTTGTGAAGAGCTGAGGATATGATCCTCGCAGGCTTATCCACAGCACGCGATGTCAAACTATCTACATCCACTCGTTTAACTGGCCTCATAAAATCTCCCGCCCTCAAATCTAGTGAAGAAGTTGGGCCTCGCTGGGTCGGCCCAATTAGTGATCGGGCCCTATATATCCTGTTCAATTCATCAAGCCATCCTCTAGAACAATCTGTGCAGATTTCCCAACAGCACCAATAAAATGTAAAATACAATTTCGATTTTATTGGTAGGGCTTCTATATCTTTCATCCTCTACGTACCAGGAATCATACATGCACATGTGTCATGTTATTTTTTAGAGCTAAAAAAGAAAAGGGAAAATTGTATCCATCTTAAATTATAGCGTGACATATACATAAGCGTGTGTGGTTTGAACTTGCCTCAGCCTCTCCATCTATTTATAAAGATATAATTTAGAAAGATGATAGAAAAATTACCTATCAAATTTTAAAAAGATAAATGAGGTTTAATTGAATGATTTAACTAATGTTTTTCTGTCATTTTTTTCGCATGATTTAATTGAATGAGGTTTAGCTTGATGAATAGAAGTCAAAACGCACGTGCTAATAAATAAGATAAAATACAGTTCCACATACGTATATATCCACGGTTGTAAGATATTACTTTTGATCCTAATTATAAGACCTTGTTTATATACTCCTCCGATCCTTAATATAAGACCCATTTAACTAATTTGATTAAATTAAGGAAGTTAGGTAAGTTAGTTAATTATAAGAAAAGTGACACATTTTTTCTAAAACACCATAATCATCTTTCTTAATACCCCATTTCCCTATTTTACTTGATTATGGTTGAGGGAGTATTCATAGGGGTAATTTAGAGAAAATTGATAAATATGAGAAAAGGGTCTTATATTTATGATCGAAACCAACTCAAGAATTGAGTCCTAAATTAAGGACTGGAGGAGTATTACTTTTCCAAAGTTCCACATACGTATATATCCACAGTTCCACATACGTATATATCCGAAGTATTATAATTAGAATCAGAAATAGTATATTGAAGACGTACAATACTGGTAGGCTGGGGATAAATAGGAGTCAAAATTCGCGTTAGCCTCCTTCAGTGTTGAAACTTCAACACATATATTTTATAATCTAGCAAGGTTGCGAGGTTAATTGGAAGAACTTTGGGAAGCAATTTGAAAATGTGAACGCGGCACAAAATGGAAGTCCTACGGCCATGTGATTTAATTAGTTGGCACTTGGTCAATTTGTGTTTACATACCTAATTATACAATTGTCAAATTCAAACATGATGCATATGCACTTAATCCTAATCATGTTCATATGCAGGATCAGGAAAAAGGGGTTTCATTTGGAAAATATGTATCTGTTGCACTCTGTTCATAATGGATACGTTTATGTGCATTTACAGCTTTATTATCATATCCATCCAAATTTCATATTGGTATAAGCCTTCGGGAAAATTACACAAAGGTCCCACAAAAAATAATTAATTTTGAAAAAGTTTTTGAAAATCCCCAAATGCTTTCTAAGTCCTCATGAACCTTAGAGTAAAAAATTAAAATTGTGAAATTACCTACTTGCATTCATCAAATGACGACATGCACAGCATCAGGCACAACCTACATAACAGCTAATCACAACCTACATTTGAGCCGTTCATAACATGCATTGAAGCCAGTCACAACTCACACTCAACCGAATGACAACATGCACAGTATATAGTCACAACCTACACAGCAGCTAATTACAACCTTTTTCAATCAGTGAGGGCAAGTAAGTAATCATAATTTTAATTTTTTGCTTTGAGGTCCCTGAGGACTTAGGAAGTATTTGGAGATTTTCAAGGACTTTTTCAGAATTAATTATCTTATATGGAATTTATGTGTAATTTTTCCTAATATTTCGACTATATCTTAGTCTATAATGTTTATACGACACTTATTATTTACATCGGTTTGAAATGTAAAAGTAGCAAAAGTATTCGTTTTAGTTTTAAATACAAGATTTTAATTTATTTTATCTTTTTATTAAATTTGTAATTTTTTTTTAAATTCTTTCTAATAATTATACTTATTAATGGGGCTTCAATCAATAGAGTAGTATCAATTATCAAATGCAAATTATTTAGAGAAATAAATAACTAGCACATATTTCTTAAAAATGATTAAACTAAATTCGTTACTTATTTCTTACATTTAACATTAAAAAGAGTACAAAGGGTTATAATCTTGACTAGATTTTTGGGATCGATCTTCCGGTGGCGCTGACACGCAAAGCAATGATTAAGACAGCTTCTCTTAACAATTATTACCGGTTCTGTGACAATGAACTTGGGACTTTTTATAAAGCATGGAAAGATGGGCATTTCAAAATATAGTTCTTCTGTGATCATAATTACATGTCTTTCTTGTCTGTTTTCTTTGCACAGAAAGACGGTTGGTCAAGTCTAAATGTTAATATAAATTTTGATTCTTTAATTTTTTATTTTGATTTTGATTTTCATTCTTTAAGTTTCAAATGATAACTTTTGATCTTTCAAGTCTTTTATTTATTTATAATATTAATTTTTATAATCTAATAAAAATTAATATTATTTTATCCTTTGAACGATTAAAATATATGGTTTAAAATTCAACAGACTAAAATTAAAATTAAAATAAAATTGAGAGGCTAAAATTTATATTGAACCAACTGGTGACTAGGGAGAGACATTGAATGCCCCCGCTGCACGCATTCGCACAGTTTACCTGAGGTTGTCTTGGTCAACTTCTTCTCTCACCCCCTTTATTTGCTAAATATAATTACATGCTAATAATAAATTAATAAAGAACATATTATTTCTGTTTAATATAATATCTTATTTGATTTTTATTTCAATTTTAAATATAAGATCCCAATCCATTTTGTTTTTCATATTTATGTATTTTTTTTCAAGGTAGTTGACAAACTCAATTATTTTTATATATTTTGATATCTTTTATATGGGTTTTGTCAACTTAATTGGTCCCTTTTTGCCTTAATTGATTTATTTTGTTTTATTTTGAATTATTATTTTATAGGGGCAAAATTGTCATGTTTTGATTTAATTATGATTAATTGATTTTTAAAGACAATTAATGCTACCTTATCCTTGAATTTTGCTTGCAGGTTTTTAGAAGATTCAAAAATAAAAAAAAATTAAATTAAAAAGAAAAATAATAATAATAATAAGTTGGCGTTTTGCCCCAACCTAATAATCATCATCTTCAGTGAACGGGAAGGCGGCCGAACGAAAAGAGGGGAGACCCACACGCTAAGACGCCGCACAGAGCAAAGACACAAAACAGAGCAAACCGAAGCAAAGGGGACGCTGGACGGCGAACACGGACCTGGAGTAGAAGAGAGAGACAGCACCCATCATCACCGACGGATTCATCTTCTTCTTCTCCTGGGCGCAGCAAAACCAGGCGAACCAGCAGCACACGCGAAGCAGGAGTGGGAGACGCAAGCGAGCAGAACACACACGAACGCGCCGAGTGAACCTGAGAGAGAGCAGACCAGGGGAGCTGACGGTTTTCTCCACTCTTCCTTCGATATTCTTCATGGCTGGATACGGTGAATTGCTGGTGGCAGCAAACTTGATGGCAAACCGTGGCTAAGATCCTCTATTCTCCAATTCAACAATAATGGCAGGAGCTTGGATCTTCAAGGGGAGTTCTAGTTACTTTAATTTCTTACTCAATAATTGTTTAACAATTCCTAGGTCTTAGGATAGTTTTTCTGATTGTTGGGATAATTGTATTGCTTAATCTGATTATATTTGGAAATTATTGTGACTGAATTATTGCTTAGTATTTGACATTGGGCTGTTTATAGCTTTAATCTCAATTACAATGTTGTGGTTATGACATTTGTATTGATTTTGGAATTAATATATTGTGATTTTCTAAGGTGGCTTAGAATTTTGGATCATATAGTCTCTTGCTAGCTTTAATTCTGTTATTTTGGATTTAAGAGTTCTAATTAAGCATTGGTTTTTAGCATCCTTAATCTCATTTTACTATTCTGGTTGCAGTTAGTAAGTTGAGATTTTAGGAAAATATTTTGTGGCAACTCGAGGTGGCTCGGTTGTTGGATCAAAAGCTTAATTATAATTCTTAATTCATTGTTTTTAACTCCCACATCTTTTAGAGTGATGATTGCCTGCGTTGTTGAATTGGAGGATTGATTTTTATCAGCGTTATTTGTGTGTCTCATTTTCATTTCTTTAATCTTCATTCATTTTAATCACTTTTATATAAAAACAAAAAAAAAGTATTTTAATTTCAATTTGATTCGTAGTATTTAATTAACAGTTTTTTTAAAAAAAATCAAAAATCCTTTTTTATAGTTTAGGTTACTTATATTTATTTACTAGGGTTTAATTTTGTTTTCGGCTCCTCAAAGTGAAACGACCCGAGTTTTGCACTATATTGCATTAATTCGGTTAATTTTTGGAGTAACCCCAAAGCGACAATTAAGGGCAGTTAAACTTCAGTAGTCCTTTTAACAATAGTAGTTATAACCAATATACTTGATTAGTAAGGATATTTTATGAAAGACAATATATATTTATTATAAATAACTAACTTAGTTTCTTTTCTTAATCTTCTCAAATTAGTTGACTAGTTTTTATAATTAGGACCGGAGGTAGTATTAGAGAACAATTAAAAAGGATTTATGGCATATTACCTCTGATACTTAATATAAAAACTAGATAATTAATTAAGAGAAATTTAAAAATTAGTTATATTGGTTATTTATAATAAATATGTGTTGATTTTCTTATACTACTTTTTGTTGGAAACTCCTTACAATTAATATGGATGTTTTGAAGAAATTATTATAAAATTGAGAGACAAAATAAATTAAGATATTATATTTATTATTAAATTCAATTCCAACTAGTTGTTGTATTAAAGACCAAATGCATTATTAATTATGTTTATTAACATGTGCTCTAAAACCTTAAACAGGATACAATATGACATGAGCAATAGTAATTAACTAGATATTTTTTCCCGCGTCGTACATAGACTAGAATATTTGCTTACACTTTAAATTCTAATAAATTCTATTATCTAAGGTAACTCAAGATTCACTTTTTATAGAAGTGTGATTTTTTTTTAGTTATTTATTCAAATGAAATTTGAATTAGAGATTTAGAAATTAGGAAGATCATATAAAAATTTAAAATTACTTATTTATTTCTCTATTTAAACCTCCAATTAACATACTTTTTAATTATGATACTTCCTATTTAATTTAATATATTCAAATTCCAATTAAGATGTCATTTGAATTCAAAATTGACTATAAATTTTTTCATTTGAGTCATCAATTGAAATCCCATTTAATAATGATGCTTCTCATTTAATTAAATATACTCAAATTTCAATCAAAATATTATTCAAATATCATTAATTAAATATATTTAGATTTCATAATATTATATCTGATTTGTTTTAAATGAACCATATATGACGAGTTTTCAAAAATATAGTTAGTTGATAATTTAATAATTTAATATGGAAAAACGAGGACGACATGAACAGTACGGTAACATCTATTTAATTAATAGGCAGATATTGACTAGTTTATTTGCCTATTTGTTCAAGACTAGACTATTCAAAGTTTGCATTGGAAACAAAATTAAAAGGCTGATAAATTGTTAATTTTCTAAATGAAGTTGTTGATTAAAAAAAATTTAAGTTGATCTCTAATAAAGATTAGAACTCTTTATGAAATTAATTCATTTTGTTTATCTTTTTTCAAAATATCTGCATTGATTGCAATAAATATTCATTTTGTTTCTTATCTTTTTTTAAAGTATCCACATTGATTACAAAAAATAATTTCTATTATCTAATGCACATAATTGAAAAGAATAGTCTAGGAAAACTAACACACATTTATAACAAATAATTATATCTTTTTTTTTAGTAGTTTCAAATTAGTTTCCTAGATCTTACATTAAGGACCAAGTATTATTATTTTTTTATAACTTTATATATTATTGTTTGATATTATGTATATACTATCTTTGATCTTTAATCTAAAAAGTAGATAACTAATTTGTAAATATAAAAAAAAAGTTAGTTGTCTATAATAAATGAGTATTATTTTATTTAAAATATCCTTATTAATCATATACGTTTAAACTTTTTTTTTTGCTGAAAACCCTTATTGGCAAAGCAGATAAATATGAGACACAAAATGAATTAAAGTTTTATATTTAGGATCAAATTAAATTGACTTTACAACTATCTTTTATATTAAAAAGTATTTATTTTATTTTATTTTTATAATTTTTTTTGGCCAAAAAGTTCTTTTTATTCTGAGTATCAATGATTTTAAATAAAATTTTACCATGCAGCAACAAAACCATGACACTTCCCTGTACAAGTTACTGCTCGTGTTAAACCTTGAAAGATGGAATGGAACACTGGCCAGCATTTATGACGAACACGGTTCGGTTTTTCAAACCATCTGCGCCCAGACTTGGTCGTCGAACGTGAAGAGGAGAGAAACACAGAGCAACAAGAAAGCATTGGAGTCAAGGTCTCTGCGTATCCCTACGGAGACCTTGCCAAGACCATTAACCTCACCAGCTCCACCATAACTAGATATCACATCTCGTTTTCCTCCTTCCTTGCTTCCTCAATTCATCATCTCTCTGCGCCTTCTTTCTTTTCTCTTCTCTCCTTTATTTCTTCTTCCATACCAACTTCTTCCAAGTTCTACTCTTCTTGTTTTCACCAGTTTGAGGTTCGTTTCGTTCATTCTCTCCCTTTTCTGGGTTGCCTTCAATTGTGGCTTTGTGCTCTCTCTCTCTCTCTCTCTCTGTGCCTAAATTTACTTGTGTTCTGGTTTTTGGCTTGCGATAAATGGCGATCAGTGATCTTCCGTCGCTGCAAACAGAATTTTCATTAGTTTTCTTTTCCCTTTTTCAGTGCCTTAGATTTTGTTGTCGGGCTCTGATTGTCCCTGCAATCTCTGTTTCTGGAAAATTTTGCTTAAAAAAAAAAATCGTAGTCTTACCTTCCTAGAGCTGCTAAAGACGTTACCGATAGCCATTCAGGACATATCAACGCCTGAATAGAGGTTGTGATGCGAACCATGGTGCTTGGTGAAAGAGAATTTCGTTAAAAATATAATCCAGTTCAGAGTATTTGCTTTTTTCCTGGTCATCCTGACATTTATGGAATTTTCAAGCATTTTTCATATTAAATAATTCTCAGGCATTTTTCATAATAAATCTGCTGCCTATGTGTCTCCTGTTGTGTAATCATAATAATGCGTTTGTTTCTTTTGATGCACCTCTCGTATTAGAGGACCTCCTTTCAATTTCATTGTAGTTTTGGTGGTAAAATTGGAGCTAACATATCCATTGTTCTGTGTTATATCTCACATGTTCTATCCGAGGCTCTAAACTTTTGTACTTTGTTCAGCTCCTATGAAATGTGAAGCCTTAAAAGTTATGCATTATCTTTTTCAATTAGAAGTCTGTGTCTTCCACTTGCATATTCTGAGACATTGAAATTTGTTACTTTGGTGGTTCGATCAGGTGGCTTTGGAAGTGTTTACATTCGAAGCTATTGTTACGATTTTATCTTTAAAGCTGCTCACTGGTACTTCATCCGGTCATGATTTGTTTTCCTGGATTCTTTGGTAGAAAGTCGCGTTCTTCAGCAAGGCTAGATCCAGACATTGAAGAAGGTAACTGAAATATTTGTTTTGCAATAGTCATGATGATGAGACGGAAGAGATTACAGAACTTTTAGTCACGACGGTTGATTACTTTTCTAACCACATGTTTGTATGCTTTAATCACGATATTTATTGCTTTATATCTTGGAAAAAAAAAATTCTACTTCTATTGTTGGGTTTTGATTAAATGTACTTGGGAACAGAATTTTCTGCTCTTCACAATGTCAGACTCTATACATACAAAGCACTACGAATTGCCACTGAGGATTTCAGTCCTATTAATAAAATTGGAGAGGGTGGTTTTGGTTCTGTTTTCAAGGTAATTGAGAAACATTCTAACTTGATACTTTAAGTATTGCTTGCATTTGAAGTTGATTTCTCCTTCCTTTCCTTTTGAATGAAAACTTAGAACGGTTCCTATGAATGATTAGGGACGGTTAAAAGGTGGAAGAGTTGCCGCAATTAAAGTTCTTTCAGCTGAATCAAAACAAGGGGTGAGGGAATTCTTGACTGAGATTAAGGTGATCTCAGAAATAGAGCATGAAAATTTAGTTAAGCTATATGGCTGTTGTGTGGAAGGAAATCACAGAATATTAGTCTACAATTACCTGGAGAATAACAGCCTCGCGCAAACGCTAATAGGTAAATGCATTATATTACTTGTGTTTGGATGACTGTCTGTGTTTAATCTGTTAATTCTGTGTTTGAGATATTGAAATTCCATTTCTATTTTCCTGGAAAAACATTGCAAGGAGGCATTTGCTATTTTTATTTTGGCCAATTTGAGAAGAATGCTGTGCACGGCAACCCTGATTTTTTTTGTACAACATGAATGTGTTCTATTAACTTATTCTGACTCTTAATCTTACACGAATTCTATTTCATTAAGTTGCTTTAATTTATTTACTTCCAGGTGCACGGCGTAGCAGTATCCAATTCAATTGGCGAACGCGGTCTAGAATATGCGTGGGGGTTGCACGTGGGATTGCCTTTCTCCATGAGGAAGTAAGACCGCATATTGTCCATAGGGACATAAAAGCAAGCAACATTCTTCTTGACAGAGACCTCACACCCAAGATTTCAGATTTTGGGCTTGCAAAACTGATTCCAGCAAACATGACCCATGTTAGCACACGTGTTGCAGGAACTATGTAAGTATAATTACCTGATGCTTTTGATTTCTATTTTACAATCTGGCGAACTTGAAGCTTTTGGTTTTGGTTTGTTTGATCTTTTCCCCCCTTTCAAACTGTGAATTATTCTTATTTTTTTGAAGACTTGATCCCTCCCCCTCAATTTTCCAGTTTCAAACTCGAGATCTTTCATTTTTATTGGAAAAAGGAGTTTCCATTTGAAAAAGGAATGTGATATATTTATTCCGTTTTTCCAATATAGCTAGACTCACATCTTGTTGGGGATCTCAGTTATAACTACCACCCCGTGTCTTGATTTAGTTCAATGTAACTGGTACTTGGGAGTTTGTATTCATCTACCATTGACAGAAGGGTTTAATTTGGTATAGCCAGTGCTGTGCTGCGCTTCAGTGCAATTATAATCAGCCACTACCCTTGCCTTCTTATTTTCTGAAGAATTAGGATTTGATAGCTTGGATTATATATGTTTGCAATATCCTGTTTTTGGATAAAAAGTAATTATTCCTATGTCAGGACTTAATGCCGTATGTTCTGTTGCAGAGGTTACCTGGCACCAGAGTATGCAATAGGAGGCAAGCTGACACGAAAAGCTGATGTATACAGCTTTGGAGTCCTACTTGTGGAGATTGTAAGTGGGAGATGTAACACAAATACACAGTTACCAATGGAAGAACAGTACCTTCTAGAAAGGGTGAGGATCTCAAATATTTGCAAAACTTGTATAACTTATTTTCTTGGTGAAAAACACCTGCTTGTGTAGGAGATAGACTACACTAACTTCACTTTCGTATTTCAATATGAATGAGAGATACTTTTTGAAATGAATTGCGTTAAATGTCTTACTCATTGTTGTTGATGGTTTGTTATGGCAATGCTACGACTCTTGGTACCATGTCACGTGTAGTGTTGCGATCTAGAACCATTATAGACACAGGAGTTATGTTTGTGCAGCTGTAACTTATGCTACAGGTTCTGCATATAAATAGGGCAACAAAAACCTTAATTTAGGTGATTTCGTGAAGATTATTATAGGAGATTCATTTGACTTTCCTTGGACTATCAATATTGAGCGATTTAGAATTCACGAACTATATCAAGCGCAAGAAAGAAGGCCATGACATCCTCCTTTTGTGCTCTTGCCTCTTGATATATCATTGATAGAAAACGTTGAGATATGAAGAGGAGACTGAAGCATTGCTTAAATCACTGCTGTTGCTTTTGATGTAGAGGAATTGGTTGGTTATCTTGGGATAAATCTTAGTCTCCAAAACGGTTTACCATTAATGTTTTTTCATTGTTTTAGTATTTGGTGTGATGTGTATGACTATTATCTCCTCAGCTGCATGTTCTTGTATCTCACACCATTTTTGCATTATGCGCTCATGCTTCATTGTTCATTGGAGCCCCTGACATTACCATTGTGCTGTGCAAAATTAATACCTTTGATTATGTTGCTTGAATTGCTGAGAGAACTGCTGTTAAAATGAAATAACCAAGTTCTTAAATTGTCTCCTGTCTTGTCCGTCTATAGTACTTATCATCTTTAATGGAAACTAATCACATAATTGGAGTCTGGATAAATTTTAATTCTCTCTGGATTCATCTTCAATGGCAGAATTCTCGCCTCGAAACAAAGGGCCTATTTTGCTGTCAAATATTTTACATGAATAATTAGCTTTCGATGACATTGTTGTGATTGTAATCTTTTAAAGTGAATCATACTATTCATGACTTACAAACAATGCAGCTTTTTATAAACTTAATATTACATCTACGAGGACCTGCTCTTACTTCAGTTTGTGCTGTTACAGACGTGGGATCTTTATGAGCGAAAGGAATTAGTAGCACTGGTAGATGAATCGCTGAATGGGGAGTTTGATGCTGAGGAAGCTTGCAGATTTCTGAAGATTGGGCTTCTTTGCACGCAGGATGATCCCAAGGTGCGGCCATCCATGTCTTCGGTGGCAAGCATGCTCACCGGCAGAATGCGTGTGGACGAGAGGGATAGCAAAACCAGCCTTGATCTCTGATTTTATGGACCTCAAAGTGAGGAAAAAACCAGCAAGTCATATTGGCATAGAGATTACTGAGGCTTCATCTTCAAACTATTCATCCTCGGCCTTGTGCAGCCAGGATACCACTTTTTCATCAACTGTTTCAACCGCTGCAACTACAACCTTTGTGCCTCGATATGATCAAAGCATGTGACCCATCCTCTTCATTATTTCATTTCATGTGGGAGGGTTTTTATCTTCTGTAAATTTTGTAACCGTTGCTTACTTTTTGAGTGTTTGTTTGTGCAAGCTAGTAGTCTTGTTTAATGCATGTGTGATCAGGCTGGTATTTTAGGTATTTTGAAGATTCTTTCCCTTTTCTTTGCATGTCCAGCGATTCTCTTTGCACCTCATTATTGTAATATAATCTAAACCATCCAAAATCTAATATAGATGGTTTAGATTTAAATTTTTAATATATAATTTTTTTCAATAATAAATTTATTTTTTAAAGATATGTTAGTTATGATATTATATTTATTTTATATTCTATATCTATTAAAACAAAATTTAATTAAACTGTATAAAAAAAATTTAAATTCAATCTGAACCATCTAAAATCTATTTGAATGATCCAAATTGCGATGAGTATTCTATGCTCATCGTTATGACGAGGATAGAATGTGCTCCCATATCATATGCCCTTCCTCAATAAAGATGCTATTTTTGTCTCTTAATTCAATAATAATCTTAACCATTTTTGCATAAGTTATAAAAATATTTGAAAAGATTTTTTTTTTATTTTGCCTCTTATAAAGCCAAAAAAAT
>NW_021632555.1:0-61111 GCF_004799145.2 Neltuma alba
ATTTGGGTTTGCCTTAACACTTGATGCAATTTTTTCAATTTTGACCCTAGTTATTATTCTCAAAAACATAATCTCTCTTATCATATTTTCCCATACATTCTCTTTCATTCTTTTTCTCATTTATTGTAAAGACATATTTGAAAACAAAAATATATTTCTAACCCATTTATTGCTTTTAACTAATTTTAACTACTTGTTCATTATCCATGAAGTAGTTATTTGAAACTTATAAAAAAAAATAGAGGGAGTATTTCTTAAGGATAGTGTCTTTGCGATGCGACTCAAACCGTTAAATTTTCAGTGCTGCAACCAATAGCTTCAAGTTTTTCTCACTGAGAAATTCTATGACGCTTGCACGATTCACAAGAAAGTGAAAAAGAACAAGAAGAACATGTATTATTTTGATTGTTGTATCAGCCTTTGCCCTTACTGCTTGGCCCCCATCATTCTCACAAACTCTTGCAAGTTCATCTCGACTTATGAAAAGAATTTTTCATATGGCAAAAAAACACTATATGATACTAATAGAAACATTAGGAAAATGGCTGGTCCGACCCATCTTAAACAAACTGACCCTTTTAGGTCCACAGGCTTTTAGGCTAATTTAAAAAATATCTATTTTTTTTACATATTTTGATATGGATAAAAGTAAAGTAATAAAATTCATAAAATTTTACTTCCAGCCATTGATATTGGTAAAAACAAAATGCCAAATTGTTATTCAAATTTCAAAACTAAATCAAATTAGGTCATTGTCTGAAACATTGTACAAAACACAAACTAAACACTAAATAAAAGCAACATCATCAAAATGATTTTAATATGAGACACGTTACCATTGAAACTCATAAATTTTTAATTTAGGTTATAAAATCACAAGTTATATAAGCATAAAAAGCTTGTTATCAAATTTCAATCAAACAAATTATTATCTAAAACCAAATAAATCAAACCATTTTATAAAATTCTATTTCAAAAAGATAATAATAACTAAAGATTTGCAATATTATTAAAAATGTAAAATAATCAATCATATCAACATCATATAAATAAATTTAAGAAAATAAAAAAAAAGGGCCTTGGCTCATTAAGGTTGACCATTTTAAGCCCGTTTTCAATTTGAAGGGCAACATCATGAGCCTAACCCTCACAATTTTTGAGCATGAACGTCCGGTAGGTTCAGCCTTTTTTTCGGCTCTATAATAGATTAACCATTCTTGCTTTGTTCTAACTTTATTTTTCCTGCTGCTGCATTTTCCATATTAGAAGATACATTTATACAATGTTATAAGTCTGGATGATGCTGCCACGTTAATTAACTGCTCTTTTGTTTGAGCAAGTGAAATTTTCTTGTTTAAAAATCCCATGTCCAGTAGAATTCGAGAAGTAAACATGGAAGATACTGAGAATTGAGAAACTGGGTTGTGGATTCTTAGTGCTAGAAATTAATTTAAGGGTTAATATAATTTTTGGTGTTTATTATTTCCTCTCATTTTGATTTTAGTCCCTCTAATTTTATTCTATTTACATAGTCTCTACAGTTTAATAAGAACTTGAATCCAATGTTAATGGTGTTTTTCTTAATGGGCAGGATGACTGGACATGTGAATTTAATTTTTGTTGGTTGAAGGTATAAAAATACCTATAAACTTTTATTCAAAGTACACCCATCACCATAAGCTTTTCTGATGTGAAAAAGTACCTATAAACTTGTGTAACCAAAGCAAAAATAACATCACCATTAAACACTACAGAAAACATTAAATCACTGATGGAATAAATTCTGTCACAAAAATCCGACCAAAAACTATGGCAAATTCCATCAGAAATATCAATGAAATTATCAAAAAAAAAATTTTCTGTCTATAATTTCGTGGGTAAATTAATTTTCTGACGGAAATAGTCGCGAAATTATTCTATCAGTAATTTCTGTCACAATTCCGTGGTAGATTCTATCAGAAAATTTACCCACGGAAGTTTCAACAAATTTCTAGCGGAAATTACCAACGGAATGTTTTTTGTGGTTAATTCCATTAGAAATGCTAATTTCTTTTCTCCAAGATATTAGGTGTTACTAGAAATTTTATAACTTTATTCTTACAAAATGTGGTCAATCTATTTTTTATGAGGTAAAAGACCATATTATGTAAAAGGACAGTGAAATCCTAGAGGCATTGGTGAACTATACTAATTTGATCTATGCACTTGATTGCCTTAAGTAGGAAAAAGTAAAAATTATTTTTTGAGTTATTGGTTGATTGTAACTATCTTAAATCAATTAAATATTATTGATCATCATATAGAAGAATAAATGTTAGAAACAAAATTGAATTTTACTAATCTTGAGAGAATATACATATGAAGAATATAATGGGTGCAAAGCAAATATTTATATGGAATGGTATATAACAATATTGCTAACTTATTAGTATTGAGTTTCATAGAACTGTAAAGAACAACAAAATTCTCCTACCAAATATTTACATACTTATATTTTGAGGATATAGCCTTGATAATTTTGATTAAAAATTACAAGTCCTGTTAATTAAACAAAATACTTAATGATTTGATTGTACATTATAATGATTTATAGCAATCCTCATTAAAATATGAGAGATGTATGAATCCTAAGTATCATCTCTTGTAATTTATTCATGACAACATCAGTCTTCTTTTTTACTCCCCATCTTCGTGTAATTAGATATTGTCAATGTTATATTATACATAAATATCTTATCTAGTTTTAAAAATATATGGACATTTCTAAACTAAAAATATCAAAATAGCTTATTCTTTTTTTTTCCTTGTTTTCTTCTTAAGTTAGTCCACCATAGCTAATAGCCAAAGCACATTTTAAATACAAATTAATATAAATCAAATTATACCAACAAAATATATCGACATTAATATCAAGTTGGCTAGGTATAAATTGAAAAAAAGTTGGCCAAATATTATAATGTTATTCTAAATATAATATTATTGTTCTTGCTAACAATATTGTGGATTCATTTTAACATGACATAACTTGGGGCACAAAGAGAAGAGTGAGAACATGGCTTATGTATTTTGTCTATGGGTATAAGTTTCATATAGCTTCCTTGGCTGATAGAACCCAATCTTTATATGGTTTTCTCAAGTGTCTTCTAATGTTTTGCAACAATTTTACCCTCATTATGCATGCATTTATATCCATTTGATTACATTGAGTCATGCATTGCATTTTGCTGTTTAGGGGTAAAAAAGGGTCATTTTTCTCTTCTAAATTTTAATTGCCTTGATCTGTAATCAGTTGGTCTTTACAAAGCTCTTTGTTGTGATTTTCAGGCAATTGGAGAAGGACCCAAGAGTTATGATAGAGCATGGATGGAGCCAAAATGTTACAAGGACTAAAACACAAAAGTTGGGAGTGTTTTGCCTCCCCAGGTCGTGACATGAACTACTTAGGTCGCGACCTGAATGCCCTTTTAATGAAACTACACATTTTGGACCTGATTAAAGATGAGAGCTCTTTGTCTTCCTAGGTCGCGACATGGAACCTCTCAGGTCGCGACCTGACCCCCTGAGTCACGACCTTACATTCCTGAGGTCGAGACCTGAGTGCATTAAGTAAAGTTGTGCATTTTAGAATAGGTTTCTGAGCTTCTATACCTAAGGAGGGCAGCCACCACGAAAGGGGACTCTTCCATTCTGCAATTTGCACAAGGTTGAGCCACCATCATCTCCTCTCAAGTCTCTATTGAACCTATACCTAAAACTTCCATTTTTCTTCTTCTCTTCATCATTTTCTGTATTTCTAAACCGATCAAACCACTCCAACACCCTTCTTCTCCATTTTTCCAATCTTATTTTTAGCTTTAATCATGGCTATTCATTCCTGGAGTGATTGCGATTGGTTTGAAGGTATGAGAGGCTAAACCTTTGGCCTCTTGGTGATGGAAGACAAAGCTTGAGCTCAAGGACTTAATCAGGGAGTTTTCTTTCTACAGTCTAAACCTTTGTTTAATGCTATGTTGAATTTTTCTAGATTTAGGAACTTTCTACACTTGTATCAAACTTGGTTTGTGATTGTAAATCTTGTGTTTAGACTATTCTATTGTATTTGGATTGGATGATGTTAATATTGATTAATCTATTTAATATTTGAGTTTGAATCCTTGTGTTCAGTTTGATTATCAGTGATAATTGTTGATTAATCTGTGTGCTTGGTATTCTGTGGCTTTCGATTAACATTGAGAGGGCATTTGCATCATTCATTCATTTACACTCTAAGTGGTTTTCAGCAGTGTCTTAAGAGGTGTTAATTAACTTTGATTAAAGTTAGTTCTCATTAATTAAGACATTGGACCCAAGTGATTACTTGGGGTTTTCTTCAAACTTAGAGGTTTTGCAAACTCCCAATCATTCTAAAGAGCAGTGATAGCTGAACTTTTATCATCAAAAGACTGTTTAACCATAATTCCCTTTTAATCCAAAACATTTCTTCATTCATTCAAAATACCAAAAATAGTTAATTTTCTGCACTTTGCATTTGTTGCACCACTTTTAAAACAACTAAAACCCCCTTTTCACAATGTTTTTGGAACCCAATTTAGGCTAGGATTTCCAATAAGAAGCTCCTGAAGAAGAACGATTGGTTACATCCTATATTGCATTTTATCTGGTGAAAGAGAGCCTTAATTGTCGTTCGCCTTGGGGTTCTCAATCAAAAATAAATCCAAGCTATGCAGTATAGTGCAAACTCGGGTCGTTTCATTTTTGGGAGCCTTTATTAATTACCTAAGCTAGACTAAATGCCATGCAATGCAATGAAATGGGGTTTTAGGTTTTTAAGACTTAAATGAATGGTGCCTGAACTAAATGCAATGAAAACAAACCTAAGATACTATATTTTTGGTGTTTTAAGATAATAATGATGTAATGGAAATGATTGATAGGAAATCTCTTGAAAATGGTTTTGATGGCAATCATAGTTCACTTAAATATTGGGAGTTTCACAAATCCATTAGGTTTTCTTAATAAGAACCTCATTAACTCAATGAGTCCAAAGCTTACATTAATGAACTCATTAATGTAAACTTTGTTTAGCTTCCCTAATGTGTAAATTGGAATGATCATGCAAATGGCTTAATGAAACACACAATCAACTCAATACCCAAACACAACTAGGCAAGATAAGAGAGAATCATGAGAGAGACATTAAGCATACATGCAACTACATATATTTAAGCTCAAAGTTCAACATCAATCAATCCAATATACAAAAGATAATCAGTAACCACTGATTACAGAATTAATCAAAGTATCTAACTAAGAGTTTACAATTCCTAGACCTAGGAAATCATAAATGCCTAGCTAAAAACTGAAGATTAAAACTAAAACTCCCCTTTGAAGCTTATGAACTTAAGCCACACCACCATTCTTCAAGAGTTGATAAACCCTAGCTCTCAATAGCTTCAAGAAAAGCTCCAACTGAAGTGAATCTGTCGGCCATGGTAGCTGGGAGTGGAAGGAATTGAGATGGAGTGAATGAAAGATGAAGGAAATGGATGGGGAAGAAGATGGAGGTGGAGAGGCAAGAGGATGGGAGAATAGAGGTGTTTTAGGAGATGGAATGGAGTGTATGGTCGAAAATAGGGTTTTTAAGGGTTTTAGGGGTCCATCTGGGTCGGATCATATGATTAGAAGCTCCATTTTCGCGTTCTGACCCGGATCTGGCGTTGCTGATACGAAGAGTTCGCCGCGGCGAAGGAAATCCTTCGCCATGGCGAAGGAAATCCTTCGCCACGGCGAAGCATGCCCGAGAGGAGCTCCGCTTAATCTTGTGATTTCGCCACGACGAAGCTGTAAGTTGGCCGCGGCGAACTCTGCCCGAGAGATTACTGGTGAGATTTCAATTTGGCGCCGCGGCGAACTCTATTAGTGCTGATACTCTGATCTTGTGTTGTGTCATCCTTTGGTCTTTGATCTTGGCTCCAATTCTCAATTGTCCTACAATAAAAAGCAACAATTTGAAGCATCAATTGTCCTAGAAATCAACTGAATACAATTAATAACCAATTATGACAATCTTAACCTCAAAAAGACACTAACTCAAAGCAAGGACTCTTAATCTAAATTAAGCACAATTATCATCAAAAGGAGCCAAAATCTATGATAAATACCCTTAAAATGATATGAAATAACATAGAATAATTGGGCTAAATCATCTGGTGCAACTCTCTTTCTTGACGATCCAAAAGGTGACAGTCCGACACATCGATCAATGGCGCCATTGTCGGGGAGCCATTGAATTGGTTCCTTAGTAACTGGTTTTCCTCACCATTGTGATTTGGGTCAATTCTCATAGAGTTTTAGTTTTTGAACTTAAGTCATGCATTTCATAGCATCAAAAGTTTTGAGAAATAGAACCAAATATCTTGCTTTTCTATACATTTGCATTTGCATTTTTTGCATAGCATTTTGCATTTTATTCTAGCTTGATCCTGACCGTTTTAGCCAATTACTTGAAATTTTGCATTTTATTCTAGCTTGATCCTGACTGTGAAATAGAACCAAATATCTCCAACTCTCTCATGCTCTCCATTTCCTCCATTACCACCATTTCTAAGTTGGTTACCATTGGGGTTAGGTTTAGGTGGATGAGGTGGGATGTCGGCCATTATCTCTTCGTTAACTGATTCACTCTCACTACTAGAAAAACTAGACTCTAGAGAGATATTTTCTTCTTCAACTATTATCTCACTTGTCCCCTCAGCTCTCTTTTCTTTTCTTATCTTCCTTAAACCCTTTTCAATCTCAGGGTTATAAGGTACAAGTTTGGTCTTCGGGGCATACAAGAGAGTAACTCAAATCAAAATAGAAGAAAACAAAATTGACTTGAAAAGCACACAAAGCCAAATAAAAAGATAAGATGTGATGGATGCAAGTGTGTGAAAATATGTATAAGATGTATGGTATGGGTGGTAAGTGTGTGTATGAGGTGTGTGCATAAGAATAAATGAAAAAGAAAAAGATTTTTTTTTAAAACAGTGTAGGCACCATGGCGGATTTCCCAGAAACAATTTTTCTATGTGTTGGAGACAGGCGCCGCGGCGGATTTGAAGAGGCGCCACAGCAGATTTCACAGAACCACCAACAGTAACAGTGAAAATTCAGAAAAAGTTTCAGATTAGATGCCAACTTGAATTTTTCCAGCAACCAAAGTTCTAAACCAATTAAAATAAGTTCCAAGAAGTTAAATACACTTGAATATGAATACTTTTCATGCAAAAACCCTTGGATACAAAATTAAGGATATTAAACCAAAATTTTTCTCTATACACTCCAAAATTTTAAGTTGTCAAAATCAACTTTGAGCAAATGAGTTCAAAACCAATTTCCTAATGTGAACACCTTCAAAACCAATTATAAGTGACTTGGAGAGATGGTGTGTGCATCTAAATGGATTTCAAACCAAAATTGCACATTCACAAAATATCAAACCACAAGTTAAAGCAACACAACCAACTATTCAGCAGCAACCAAGCCAAGAAACCAATTGGTGCAAGAAGAACCAATCAATACACCAATAGAGCGCCAATGCAAAATGCAAAGTATGAACTTATATGCAAGAATACAAGTATGAAAAGTAAGAAAATCAGGATTTTTGTATGTATTTCTCAAAATTTTGATGCTAGGCAGAATGAAAAACCTATATTATGAATAAATATGCAAATAGACTACCTAAATGCAACCTAAAAAGGCTCTTAACCCTAGTTAACAATGAGTTGACACAAGTTAACCTAGGGAACCAATTTCTTGGCTCCTCGGCAACGGCGCCACTTGAAATGTGACCTGTCTTGCTTACACCTTAGGGTCAAATTCAAAATTAAAACCAAGGATTGTACTATAGGCACAACCTCGGGTCGTTTCACTTGTTGGAGCCTTAACTATTGATCCTAAGTTAACTAAATGCCATGAAAATGCAAATTGACTAGGGTAAAGTTGGGGGTTTTCATTAAAACTATTAATTGAGATAAAATGCAATGTAAATATATTTTTAGATTTTTGGGAAATTACGATGGAATGAATGGGAAACAAGTATTGAAACAGTTGATAAAACCTCTTGAAAATGGACCTTTGGCAATCATAGTTCAAAATGATTTTGGGGAGTAAAAATCACCAAGTTTTCTAAAGGAAAAACCTTAAAGAATCCTTCAAGTCTAGGATCTTAATCAATGGCCACCCATCTTATAAGATCCTATTAAGCTCACTTAGTGTGTGTATTAAGATTAATTAATGCACTTGGTTTAATGCAAGCCCAGATTAACTCAACAATCAAACAATACCATGCAAGAAAGAGAGTATCAAAAGAGTTGCATAGAAACATATATGTAACCACATATATTGAAGCTCAAATTCAACATTAACTAATCCAATACACAAGATAATCATCCATAATTGATTACAACCATAATCAAAACAGTTCAGCCCCAATTTACAAATCCTAAGACCTAGAAATTCATAAATAAACAACTAGAACTATGGATGAAGCTAACTCCCCTTTAAAGCTCTTGGAACTCATGCCAATCAACCATCTTCAAGAGTTAAAGAACCCCTAGCCCTCCATAACTCCAAGCATTGCTCCAACCAGCAGTAACAGTTGAATCTCCATGGAAGAAGAGGTTATGGATGGATTAAAGGGAAATATGATGGAATGTAATGAAGAATTGGTGGAAGGAGGAGATGAGAGGATGATTCAGCCAAAGAGAGGTGAGGAGAGACCGAATGAGGCTTCCCTAGGTTGAAACTCAGCTTATACTGGCTACTAGAGGTGGTTTGGGGTCGGGTTGAAGCTTAGGGATTCGAATCAGAATGCTGAAATCGTGACTTTTGCAATTCTGACAAATCCGCCGCGGCAGATTTGTCCATCCGCCACGGCGGATGGTACCTTTCAGCCAAAACACAAAGCTTCATTTACTCAGGGCCTCTGGTGTAATTTCTTGAATTCTGGGGCCCTTTTCTGCGATTAATCCGGTCTTTTACTACCTTTAATGTTGGGACTAAAGTGTGATTTCTAAATTTGTCCAAATTTCTCCCAAAGTACCTACAAGGAAAATCATACATAATATAGCATCAATTATCCTAGAAATCAATTAATAATAATTAATCTCCAATTATGACAATTTTGCCCCTATTATGCACTAATTCAAGGTAAGGCGCTTTAATATAATTTAAGCACAATAAACACTAAAAGAGCTACTAATTATGATAAAAACCCTTAAAATAATATGAAAAGACAATAAAGAATTGGGTTTAATCAATAGCATCAAAATTTTTGAGAAATAGAACCAAATATCTTGCTTTTCTATACATTTGCATTTGCATTTTTTGCATAGCATTTTGTATTTTATTATAGCTTGATCCTGACTATTTTAGCCAATTACTTGAAATTTTGAACTCTGTGCATAGTTGTTCAGCATCTGGTTAAAGTACTTAGTATTTTTCTTCAAAGATTTTGTGAAAATAGCTCTCTGTGACCTTGAGTTGTGACCTTACATATTTGGTGTCGCGACCTAAGTGGTTGAGTTACGACTTGACTTGTGGCTTGTCATGACCTTAACCTGCTGTTATCTAGTGTTGCTCTCAGTCTGTTTAAGTCGTGACTTGGGATTTTGCAAGTCACGACCTCGACTTCCTTTTCTTTCAGGGTTGCTTTCTATTCATTTAAGTCACGACCTGGACTTTTTCAAGTCACGACCTGATCTGGTTTTCCACTGAAAATCTTCCTAAGTGTCTAGACTTGTTCTTTTTGCATAACTTTCTTTCTGTACATACTTTGAGAGTGTATAGCACTTCATACACCTCAAGCTCACTAAGTGAAAGATAGCCTTTTGTCGTTCGCCTTGGGGTTCTCAATCAAAATTTAATCCAAGCTATGCAGTATAGTGCAAACTTGGGTCATTTCACTTTTGGGAGCCTTTATTAATTACCTAAGCTAGACTAAATGCCATGCAATGCAATGAAATGGGGTTTTGGGTTTTTAAGATTTAAATGAATTGATCCAAAACTGAATGCAATGAAAACAAACCTAAGATACTATATTTTTGGTGTTTTAAGATAATAATGATGTAATGGAAATGATTGATAGGAAATCTCTTGAAAATGGTTTTGATGGCAATCATAGTTCACTTAAATATTGGGAGTTTCACAAATCCATTAGGTTTTCTTAATAAGAACCTCATTAACTCAATGAGTCCAAAGCTTACATTAATGAACTCATTAATGTAAACTTTGTTTAGCTTCCCTAATGTGTAAATTGGAATGATCATGCAAATGGCTTAATGAAACACATCAATCAACTCAATACCCAAACACAACTAGGCAAGATAAGAGAGAATCATGAGAGAGACATTAAGCATACATGCAACTACATATAGTTAAGCTCAAAGTTCAACATCAATCAATCCAATATACAAAAGATAATCAGTAACCACTGATTACAGAATTAATCAAAGTATCTAACTAAGAGTTTACAATTCCTAGACCTAGGAAATCATAAATGCCTAGCTAAAAACTGAAGATTAAAACTAAAACTCCCCTTTGAAGCTTAGGAACTCATGCTACTCCACCATCTTCAAGAGTTGATGAACCCTAGCCCTCCATAGCTTCAAGAAAAGCTCCAACTGAAGTGAATCCGTCGGCCATGGTAGCTGGGAGTGGAAGGAATTGAGATGGAGTGAATGAAAGATGAAGGAAATGGATGGGGAAGAAGATGGAGGTGGAGAGGCAAGAGGATGGGAGAATAGAGGTGTTTTAGGAGATGGAATGGAGTGTATGGTCGAAAATAGGGTTTTTAAGGGTTTTAGGGGTCCATCTGGGTCGGATCATATGATTAGAAGCTCCATTTTCGCGTTCTGACCCGGATCTGGCGTTGCTGATATGAAGAGTTCACCGCGGCGAAGGAAATCCTTCGCCACGGCGAAGCATGCCCGAGAGGAGCTCCGCCTAATCTTGTGATTTCGCCACGACGAAGCTGTAAGTTGGCCGCGGCGAACTCTGCCCGAGAGATTACTGGTGAGATTTCAATTTGGCGCAGCGGCGAACTCTATTAGTGCTGATACTCTGATCTTATGTTGTGTCATCCTTTGGTCTTTGATCTTGGCTCCAATTCTCAATTGTCCTACAATAAAAAGCAACAATTTGAAGCATCAATTGTCCTAGAAATCAACTGAATACAATTAATAACCAATTATGACAATCTTAACCTCAAAAAGACACTAACTCAAAGCAAGGACTCTTAATCTAAATTAAGCACAATTATCATCAAAAGGAGCCAAAATCTATGATAAATACCCTTAAAATGATATGAAATAACATAGAATAATTGGGCTAAATCACTAAGCATTATTTGAAATCATTGAGTTTGCCTTAATTTTGAACTACACACTTGGTAGATACATGGTTTTAAACTTACATCTTTCTTGAACTCTATCTGTGCTTGAATTCTTGAGTAATTGTACATGCCTAGAGCGTGTAGAGGCAGGAGAGGTAAACCTACGGCATCTCGTAACCCACCTATTTTACGAGACCTAGCCCATTCATCTAGTGAAAGTGAAGAAGTAGAAGAAGAAATCATGGCTTAAGTATCTCCTCATGGTCCAAACGGTGGGAATGGGAATGGTAACCATAATAGACCTAATAATAGTGGTAATGAGGGGCAAGGAGAAAATAATGGCCAAAATAGGATTAATGAACAACCTAGGGGTAGAACCATTAAAGAACTAACTCAGTCTGATGGGAACTTTGAACTTACGCCTGGTGCTTTTCCTACTTTCAATGCAGATTTTGAAATTAAAGGTCAATTGATTCACTCATTGCCTAAGTTCCATGGTCTTGCAGGAGAAAACCCATACTTGCACCTCTGGACTCTTTATATGTAATGCTTGTCCATGAAGCCAGTAGGAGCCAGTATTAATGATGTCATGTGGAAGGTTTTTCACTTATCTTTGGAAGGTAAAGCTAAAGAATGGTACATGAACTTGCCACTCTATATGGACAATGCCTATGAGTCATGGACCAATTTGAAGAAAGCATTCTTGGATAAATACTTTCCGTCCACAAAGATTTCAGCTGCCAGCAAGGAAATTTCAGCAGCTAATCAAGAGCCATTTGAGACGTTCTTTGAATTTTAGACTTGATTTCAAGAGATGCTTACTCGGTGCCCCAACCATCAGATTCTTGAGGAGCACTTGGTGCAATATTTCTACAATAGGTTGTCAACATATGATGCACAAGTTTTGGATGCCGCTACAAATGGGTCTGTGGAAAATATGGAACCAAGGGCTGCATGGGAGTTAATAAGGACCTTTGCTCTTAATAGACAACATGTGAGCGTAAGAGATTCAAGAAACCCCAAATCTAAAAGAAACCTCCTCTTGGTTAAATTAGCACAAGACATGTCTAAACTTGCCAATACTGTTGAGAGTCTCTGTTCCAACAAGACTCAATCCCTTGCATTAGTAGCTACAAGTTGTGAATTTTATAGTTCACCAATGCATACTACTGTTAATTGCCCTGGGCCAGTTGAAGAAGTAAATGCCATGTACCAAGGAAGAGAGGGGCAATATCAGAAAAGGGACCCTTACTCAAACACCTACAACCCCGGTTGGAGAGATCATCCAAACTTCAAATAGGGTGGGGGAGCAAATAGACCAAACCAGTTCCAAGGCAATCAGTTTCACAATCCTGGGGCCTCCTCAAGCACATTTTAAGATCCTTTAAGAGTAGTGGTGACAACCCCACAACAGACTATGGTATCTCAATCATCGCTAAGAGGAGATGACACTTCTCAACTTTTAAAAAGCATGACTGCTCAGATGACAAACATAGAGGGGCAAATGAAGGAAAGTGATGACAAGTTCATTTTCATAACCACCATATTGCAAGGGATGTAGAAAGATAACTTAGATGTTCATAAGAAATTGGAGGAGCTCACATTAAAGAACATTGATATCACCAGTCATTTGACCTAACTGTCTAATGCGGTCAATGACATACAAGCTAAAAGTGGAGGTAGCATTCCCTCCAATATAGTGATCAATCCAAAAGGGCTCAATACCATAACTCTAAAAAGTGGTAAAAAGGTTCACTTTGAAAGTGAAAAAGTAGACAAGGATGATTCTGCACAAGGGATAGAGAGTCCCCCACTTTCCCCAATGAGGCTTGGCAAGTTTGAGAGCTCCAAAGAAGAAGAGCTCATGATAAAGGCAAGAGCACACACTAAACCAGAAGAGAAGTCAACTCAAGCACAAGAAGAAGCATCTCAAGTAGCTGTGCTAGAAGATGAGAGCACTGTAGAGAGCTTGACTCACAAAGACAAGCAAAAAGAAGACAAGCCAGAGACCAGTAACCAAGGAGCCTCTAAGCCAGTAGGTAAGGAGGTATGTGCTAAAGACCTTCCTTTTCCTAAAGCCTATTTCTCTAGTAAGAAAAAGTTTGATGTTGAGTTTTCTACTGATGCTTACACATTATTTAACAAACTAGAAATCAGTGTGCCCATAATTTAGTTCTTAAGAGGGAATCCTAAACACTTTAAATTACTAAAGGAACTGTGTAATGACAAGAAAAGGTTTAGGCCCCTTGAGAGAATTTAGGTGAGTGCTATTGTGTCATCCTTATTCAAAGCTGAACTACCAGTTAAGTGCCAAGATCCTAGGTCTTACACCATCCCCTGTACCATAGGAAAGGTTCACATTACGGGAGCATTGTTAGATCTAGGTGCTGCCATAAACATCATGCCTTGGTCAGTTTATTTGGCTCTAGGGATTAATTGGATCAAAGACACAAGTGTAGTACTCCAACTAGCAGATATGTCTATCAGGTATCCCAAGGGAATCATAGAAGACATTCTAGTCCAAGTTAAGGACCTAGTATTCCCTGCTGAGTTCTATGTTTTAGATATGTCGAATGAACTTACAAATAAAAGCACTTTGATTTTAGGAAGACCTTTCCTGCAAACTTCCAAGACTATTATAAGCATGAAACACAGCTGTATAACAATGGAAGTAGGAGACCATGTTGTAACTTTTAATATGAATAAAGCCATGCGTTATCCCTTTGATAATTCTGTATTCATGGGTTTAAATGCTTTTGATTTAGCTGTTGAGCAAGCTAGGGATAAGCATGAGCTGCATATGCATGATAGTTATGACATGAGCTCACCTAAATTGATTGATTCTTCTACTATATCATCACATGAATCCTATGAGCTTGATTCATCTTTGAGTGCATATGATGAATATTTTAATTCTCTCTCTTCTTTTTATTCATTTTCTAGTTCTTGTGGAGATGAAGCGCCATGCATTAATTCCCTAGAAATTGATAGCATGCTTTCCATTTCTCAAGACATTTCATTCCCATCAAGTTTTGACTCCATTTTTGCATTTACAACTGATGTTGGCCTTGGAAGGGGTTTGTTAGCTAATAATACAGGTATTCAAGATGTGGCTGGTGCTGAGAGTGGAGTAAAATTTGAGGATATGAGCCTATGTGACATGAGGTCACGACTGAGGATTATCAAGTCATGACCCTATACTAGGACTGTGACGAAGGTGGCCTCTATCAAATTGAGTCGCGACTTCAACCTAAGTATTCCAAGAGGGTAGCTTTTGTGATGTGAGGTCATGACCTGATTCACCTGTTTCACCTACTGAACTTCAAACTTCAATTACTCCACCACCTCATGTGTTGAAGACTTTAGTTAAAGGGCCAACACTTTCTGATTCAATTGCTACTCATACACATTCTAAAATTACACCCCATACCTTATGATTTTTGAATGATTTAATCTCTAATAATGATGTAGGTATGGAGGTGGACCACCCTAAGTTTGTTGCTTCTGTAGACCAACTCGAGCTTGGTGCAACATCCAATAGGACTGAAGCAAGCATAGTCAATCCAAGTGAAACTGGCGAGTGCATTTCAAAAGGGTCTATAAAGGGGAGTTTCTCTAACTCTGTTGATTTTCCTACTCTAATTCCCTCTATTGTTCAAGCCCCGACTTTGGAACTAAAAGATTTACCTCCCAACCTCAAGTATGCTTATCTTGAACCTGAGAATAAATTGCTTGTCATTATTTCTAGTTCTTTAACTGAGCATGAAAAGACTAGTTTAATGGGAGTTCTTAGAAGAAATAGGGAGGTATTGGGTTGGCAATTAGCTGACATTAAGGGAATTGACTCTACTGTTTGTACCCATAGGATTTTACTAACTGAAGATTCCAAGCCAATTAAACAAAGCCAAAGGAGGTTAAATCCTCTAATTTCTGATGCAGTTAGGAAAGAAGTAGACAAACTTCTAAGAGCTGGAATCATATACGCTATTTTTGATAGCTAGTGGGTGTCACCGGTACAAGTTGTGCCGAAAAAGAGTGGGATCACAATAGTTAAAAATGAGAATAATGAACTCATCCCAACTAGGGTGCAAAACTCGTGGAGAGTTTGTATTGACTATAGGAAGTTGAATGATGCCACTAGGAAAGACCATTTTCTCTTACCCTTTATTGATCAAATGCTTGAACGATTAGCGGGGAAGAGTCACTACTGTTTCCTAGATGGGTACTATGGATATTTCTGTTGGAAATTGTGCCCTAGGGGCCAATCATTATGTTTTGAACATTGTTAATTTATGAATTTATCAATTACGTTATCATATTATTTGCATGTTTTCTGTGGTAACTATCCTTGGATAACTCATGGTTTATCCTAAATGTCCCTGGTCGGTCATCTATGTGGGAGCAAAGATGAAATAAGACCAGTATGACTTTAAAGATATATAGAGATATAAATTAAAGTCATAGGCACATGTAAAAGTACAAGGTGTTGGACCGACCCGCTATGAGAGAGCTGCATGGGTTAAGTCATAAGCTTCTCTCATATACAAACCACGTCACTATGCCCTTTGACCTGAGATCATCATGGATTCCTACATGAGAAACGCTTAGCTTTGACCTAGTCAAAAGTCACTTTTGACCGAGTGATCATAAAGACTGTGTTCAGGCTTAGTGGTTTTTCATGCGGAGGAATGTGAATGGTCAAGATGGAATTTGTCCCTCACATTCGTAGAGAGACATTACTGGGCCCCTCGATGAGTGAGTCTGAGAAATGTATGGCCATACTATAATGGAAAGGTAGTTCCGTTTCTATACTCAGACTACTCAGGGATCGAGAAAGTAACGGTCATGAATAGGAGGATGACATTCTCCATGCCTCATCCATGACCAAAATGTCGTGTGACAAAAGGGACGTGATATGGTTGTATGAAAGGTTGCATCGTTCAATGATCCTCATATGTTTTGGGTAGTCGTGATGTCTTGCTAGAGACCGCTTACGACTTGTGGGTCATTATAGTTAATGGCCCACTGCCAACTTCATATGGGCCTACAGGGTCGCACACAAAATAGCCCGACACGAGTTATGATGTCCAGATTCATTGAATCTAAGATATGTCCAGATTCAATGAATAATATAGGGTGGACGTGTGTATATATATATATATATAATTCGTATATATATATAAATATAAAAGGTATTAATTGTTAGATTTAATTTATAAGGATAAATTAAATATATACAAATTAATTCCGTCATCTCTTTATTAAATAAATAAGTGAATTAAATCTGTGAGACGGGTTTAATTTAAACTATATTTATTTAATTGTTCTCTTATCTGATTAGGCAATATTTGATATTGTATTAATTTCGGAATTAATTTAGAGTTAATTTCGAAATTAAATATTATTAATTAAACCTATATAGCATCCTATATATTTGATATGAGGAGCTAGGGTTTAACTAAGAGAGAACCAACACCTAAGAGACGGCAAAGAGAGGAGAGAGGACGGATTCCTAAAACCCTAGACGGACAGAGGCGCTGGCACGCCGTTCGAGGTTGAGGGCTACTCGTGTGGATACCGGTAGAGGAAGCCGACCGGAGTTGTCGACTTCGAACGACACAGGAGGCGAGCAGAAGCATCCTGAACGGCCGAATCATCAAGTCACCAGGGAATCGAACGCCTAAAGGTAATGCTTCTTACTACCTGACTTAAACGCGAATGGTAGATCCGGAAAGGGATTGAAAGTTTTAAAACTTCGAGTTGTTTCCGCTGCGCGTCGTCTTTCAATTCCCTACAATTTCTAGATTCCTAAAGACCCTAGAGAGCAAGACAAGACCACCTTCACTTGTCCCTTTGGAACTTATGTTTACAAAAAAATGCCTTTTGGTCTTTGCAACACTCCTGGCACATTCCAACGCTGTATGCTATCCATTTTTGCTGAATTTATTGAAAAATGCATAGATGTGTTCATGGATGATTTTACTGTTTATGGAAATTCTTTTGAAGACTGCTTGAAAAGTCTTGACCAAATTCTAGCACGGTGTATTGAGAAAAAGCTGGTTTTGAATTATGAAAAATGTCATTTCATGGTTAATCAAGGCATCATACTAGGTCATTTAATCTCTGAAAAAGGAATGGAGGTAGATAAAGCCAAGGTAGAGGTGATATCTTCTTTGCCCTACCCAACCAACTTGAAAGAGTTGAGGTCCTTCCTAGGACATGTGGGGTTCTATAGAAGGTTCATCAAGGATTTTAGTAAAATTGCTTTACCTCTTTCCAAACTGCTGCAAAAAGATATTGAGTTTCAATTTGACCATGTATGTGAGCTTGCTTTTGATGAACTGAGGAATAGGTTAGTTACTCCTCCTATTTTGACCTCTCTCAACTGGGATTTTCCTTTCTGGATTTCTTGTGATGCTTTGAACTTGAGTGTGGGGGTAATGTTGTGTTAAAAGGAGAATTCTGTTTCGAAAGTGATTGCTTATGCCTTTAAAAGTCTAGGTGCAGCTTAGAAAAACTATACCACTACTGAGAAGGAATTGTTTGCAATTGTTTTTGCACTTGATAAGTTTAGACCATACCTAATAAATTCCAAAGTGGTTGTGTTTACAGATCACGCAGTAGTAAAATACCTCTTCCACAAACCTCAATCGAAGTCGAGTCTCTTGAGGTGGATATTATTGCTTTAAGAATTTGATGTGGAAGTAAAAGATAGAGCTGGAAATGTCAACTATATGGCAGACCACCTGAGCAGACTACCTTTAAAAACCAAGGGAGTACTTGATTCTGATATTATCTGTGATTCATTCCCTGACCAATCTCTATGTACATTGTCTATTTCTCAACCATGGTTTGCTCACTTAGTTAACTATATTGCTACTAGTCTAATCCCTTATCACTTAACCATCTTTCAGGTTCAAAAGCTTAGGAGAGAAGCTTCCTATTATATATGGAATCCACCGCACTTATGGAGGTTATGTTTTGATCAAGTGATTAGACAGTGTATCCCGGAAGTAGAGGCTCGAGCCATTCTGGAGGCTTGCTATAATACCTTATGTGGGGGGCACTTTAGTGCTAGAAAAACAGCTAGGAAGGTTTTAGATGCAGGATTTTACTGGCCCACTGAAGAGAGCCTTTCTTATCATTTGCTTTGGGGTTCTCACTCAAAATTTAATCCAAGCAATGCAGTATAATGCAAACTTGGGTCGTTTCTCTTTTGGGAGCCTTAATTAATTTCTTAAGTTAGACTAAATGCTATGCAAAATAATGAAAATGGGTTTTTGGGTTTTTAACATTTAATGAAATGTGCCAAAACTGAATGTAATGAAAACAAATCTAAGATACTATGTTTTTGGAGTTTTTAAGATAATAGTGATGTAATGGAAGTGATTGATATGAAGTCTCTTGAAAATGGTTTTGTTGGCAATCATGGTTCACTTAAAATACTGGAGTTTCAAAAATCCATTAGGTTTTCTTAAAAAGAACCTCATTAACTTAATGAGTCCAAAGCTTACATTAATGAACTCATTAATGTAAACTTTGTTTAGCTCCCCTAATGTGTAAATTTGGAATGATCATGCAATTGGCTTAATGTAACACACAATCAACTCAGTACCCAAACACAACTATGCAAGATATGAGAGAATCATGAGAGATACAATAAGCATATATGTAACTACATATATTTAAGCTCATAGTTCAACATCAATCAATCCAAAATACAAATGTTAATCAGTAACCACTGATTACAGAATTAATCAAAGCATCTAACTAAGACTTTACAACTCCTAAACCTAGGAAATCATAAATACCTAGCTAAAAACTAAAGATTAAAACTAAAACTCCCCTTTGAAGCTTGGGAACTCATGCTGCTCCACCATCTTCAAGAGTTGAAAAGCTTAGCTCATCATAGCCTTGGAATCAGCTCTAACCAGAGGGAGATCTTCAGCCATAATGATCAGGAGATGAAGGAAATGAAAGTGGATGAAGAAGAAATGCAGGAAGATGGAAGGTGAAGAAGATGGAAATGGAGGATTAGGGTTTTTGTGGGAGAGATGAGAGAAGGTGATGATAGAAACATAAGTGGTGGCTGAATAATGAGAGTCTGACCTCACCATACCCAAAATAGGGTTTCTAACCCAAAAATTACGTGCATGGGTCGGTTCCTGGGATGGGTAGGTCAAATTTCCCGAAATGGTCGGGTCTGAAATTTGCTGATACGAGGGGTTCGCCGCGGCGAACCATGGCAGAGAGCCTTGCTTCAACAAACGATGTTCGCCGCGGTGAAAGAATAAGTGTGCCGCGGCAAACTTAGGCAGAGGATCCTCTCTTGCTTCTTGTGCCTTGAGTTCTTCAATTCTGCCCCCAATCTCTAGTGTCCTACAATAAAAAGCAACAAATTGAAGTATCAATTGTCCTAGAAATCAATTGAATACAATTAATAACCAATTATGACAATTTTATCCTCAAAAAGACACTAACTTAAAGTAAGGACTCTTAATCTAAATTAAGAATTATCATTAAAAAGGGCCAGAAAATACCACAAAATCATGGATAATGTAATGAAAAGATAATAATATCTTGAGCTCAATCAAATTCCCCCACACTTAGACCTTTGTACTCCTGGACAAAGCTCAAGAATAATTCAAAGAGATACTAGTACAAAGAGAAATATTACCATGCTTAAAGATGAAAACAGAAGATTAGTAAGAAACTCTCACAGGTTTGACATCAGTAAACAAGGATATGCTAAGAAAATGAGCACAATGGACAATTAACTCAAAAGATTGACCAAGAAGGATCTATCTCACGGATAAGTGTTTCACTCTTAACTCACTTGTTTTAGGGTTATTTCACTCCAAGTCTACTCAATCCAATTTCTACCATAAGCTTGTAATGATTCTACCTCTCCACCACAGGAAACAACTTTGCAAATCAAGAGGACTTTTAAGGGTTAGAATTTGAATGAAGGCCAAGTGAAATGAATGTGATGAGAATGAAAATGGAAATGAGTACAAGCATACAAATTATTAAGACAGAATTAATCTAAATAAAAGCAAAGGAAGAAGCTACTTAGTTTTTATTTTATAATTTTTATATCTTTATTCTTTCTTTTCTTTGCTTTTTCTCTTTTTCTTTCTTTCTTTTTTTTTCTATATTTTTTTTATTTAAGCAACTTCTTCTTCTATTTTTTTTTACTACAAAATAATTGCATGCATATACTCAATATGAAGGTCCAAAGGGATTTACAACGGTAAAATGATTGGGTTTGTGTTTGGGAAACGAGGATTTGAAACCGAATGCCTCTATCATATTTACAAAAATTGATTCACTAAGCTTCAATTAAGAATTAAAACAAGTTCTAGAGAAATATGAAATAAGTAGATTCACTCAATTTAATAACTTTAGGCCCAAAAATCCTTCCAACAAGGCTAAAATCTCAATTAATCAATCTCAAGGGTTAACAACCACAGAGTCATAATTTCAAAGCACATCATCATTTACTATCTGTCAAAAATCTGAGAATAACTAGGCCAAATTCAACCCTCATTTAAAAGCATGGGAAGTTTTCTAAAAGCACAAGTAGACTTTGAACTTTCTATCAATTTTAAAAAGAGTACAGGAGCATAAAGAATCTAAGCCAGGAAAAATTTCTGAAGACCAGTTGAAATTGCAAAGAATTAATTATTTAAATAAATTTTTTTTCAAAGAAGAGGGATCACCACAGAAAACTATTGACGTTGCAATTTGGAGATGAAATCTGGAGAAAGGGCTAGCCTTCGCCGCGGCGAAGGGTGGCAGAAACGAAAAATCCTGAGCAATTTTCAACTCTTCAGCAACTAAACTCAAAATATTCACAATTCAACCAATTTATAAGTTCAAAAACACCTCAAAATCAAATAGATGTATGGATGCATGAGAAATATTTGCTAGAATCCACAATAAGTCCCTCCCGCACACTTAAACACAACATTGTCCTCAAGGTGAGAATCAATGACAGCAAATACCAGAAATGAAGCAGTGGGGAAAATAAAGCAAAGATCATAACAAACCAATTAGAAAGCATCTATCTAAACAAGTTCAAAACTAACGAAGCACAATAAAGGTTCAGAAATATCCAGCCTCAGAACAACAGAACAAACGAAACAAAAGAAAATAACAGAAACACAGAGACTAAAAACTACAGCTGTTGCCCAGGATCATCTTCCCCGGACCCTGATAGTCCTGCACCGGATGTACCTGCTCCATCCATACCCATACTGCTCTGTGGCTCCTCCTCTTCAGCTGGTAAGGCAAAGTTCAACCGGTCCGTGATCAAGGCATCAATACGGCGGCGATAGCGACGATCTTGGTCATACAATGCATCACGGTCCTTTTGCCGCTTAATCTCCCGGAGGAGTGTAATGCGTAACTGGTGAACATCCTCGGACAGCTCGTCAATGTCATCCGCAAGTGTGTCTAGGGTGACTGGCTGGGAAGGCTCAAGAGCATCTTGGCCTTCCTCGGCTGGCTCAACAGCTGCCTGGCCCGCACTAACATCGTAAACAGGGTGGATAGGAGGGTGGGGTCCAATAGTGGGCTGTTTGAAGCGCTCATACCAGAAGAGGGGTATAGGTTCGAAATAGCTGTCAGTATCAAATGCAGGTACCCCACACTGGCGGAAAATGTCAAAGATAAGGTGGGGAAAAATGATGCTATTGGTGAGTTTTTTGGTGTTGACGGAATCGTGGAGGGCTGATTGGATAGTTTGAGCTACATTGAAAGTTTTTTCGGTCATGAGGAGAAAAACAATAAGGGCTTGGCGTTTAGGAAGGTTCTGGAGATGGGAAGTGGGCAAGATGTTATTGCAGACCAGGTGCAGCCACGGCCTCGCCTCAGGCCAGAAATCGGATCATTTCAAGTAAAGCTCAGCAGTACGGGGACGATGCCAAGTGGAACCATCCCGGCAGGGTCTGGAGAATTTCATCAAAAGGATAATTATCTCTGTAATGCGAATAGTGGGAATGACGAACCTCAGGAAGGCGGTAGTGGCGGGATATGTTATATGTGGTGAAGGAGTAATTCACACGGTGGTCACGGAATAGGAGGATAACATGCCATTAAGGCGGGCGTAGGTGTTAAAATGGCGGATGAAGGCATCATTGCCCATTTCTCGTGGGCGAACCAATTCAGTCAATTGGGATTCCCGGAGTCTTTGGACAAAGGGGTTATTTGGAGGGTCAAGGGAAAAGGGTCTCTCCTTAAGGAGGGGGCGCTGGTTTACTATCTTATAGAGGTCGTCATATGAGAAGGCTTCCTCTGAGTCTGAGTCAGACGCGGACAAGGGTTTAGGGTTTTTGGTGCGAGGTATTTTCCAGAAGCAACAAACAACAGAAACACTAAACACAGAGCAAACAACCACAACCTAAACAACCCAGAAAAAACCAAAATTACAACTTAGACAGTAGCAAAGGGTTAGATAATGATTCATAGGTTTTCAGAGGATCAAAATTTTTCAGAATTAAGTAAAGAAATTAAAGAAAAACACAATGTACTATGAATCATTAGGTAACCTACAGGCTACGTAACTACAAACTAACAACAAAATAACCCACCCCATCAACATAATACCAGAACAAACAAACTAATTAACAACTAAACAAAACAAAACTAAAGGAAAGAACAAAAGAAAAGAGAAACATACCACAATGAGAGGGGGAGAGACAGGCGCCCGGCGAAGCAGAGAAAGGGGGAGAGAACCGAAAAAATAAAAGATAAGGGGGAAGAGAAGAGAGGGGGGCGACGGTTTAAGAAGGAAGATGGAAGGGAGAGGCCGACCGGTTCGAATGGGGGGATAGGGGGTTGCCATTAGGAGGGGAGAGGCCGAAGTCGAGTGGTTTCTAAATGGAAGACTTGAAGAGAAATAATAGGGACTGGCGAATATAAATGAGATAGGTTAAATGGGGTTTAAATGGGTAGGTAGGGAAAAAGACCGAAAAGGGCTTAGGAGAGAAGGGTGGGTGACTCCGAACGGGGGGCAAAACGGTAAAATCATGCGAAAAATTAGGGAAAAAATGAAACCATCCGGTGCAGAAACGGCAGGTTCGCCGCGGTGAAGAATAGGTTCGCCGCGGCAAAACCATCCCGAGAGGAACACACAGAGACTGGCGACCTTCGCTGCAGCGAAGAATAAAGTTCGCCGCGGTGAAATGTCACCGAGAGCAACACAAGAGAAAACGAACCACTTCGCTATGGCGAAGGCTAGGGTTTGCCGCAGTGAAGTGTCACAGAGAGCACAGAACAGTACAGAAAACACTTAAACATCAGAGAAACACAACACCAAACAACAGATGAAGCTGGATACTTCAAAAACTTTAAAGTGCATCAAAAGAGATCAGAAGGTGTTCAACAAGTCCATGATTAGGCAGTATACTCAGACAAACTTTCTCAATCAAATTGAATCATATCATTCATTACAAGCACCAAATCATCAAGCACAAAACAAGATAAGATAGAGATCAAAACTTCCAGGGGGTCTTATTGAATTCAAACAATAACTACACTACTTTCCTACTGAAAAGGGTTTCTCCCCCACACTCATTCAACATACAATGCACAAAACATAGCAAGATCAATAATTAAGCAAAAGCATGTAAATGAGTGAAGGAAAGAAACGACCAGGGAGCTAAGGAGGCTTTTAGTTCTCATGGTAGAGCTTCAGTTGATGGCCATTAACTTTAAGCTTTGCTCTAGTTTCCTCATTAAGAAGCTCCACCATTCTAAAATTATGCACCTTTGTGACTGTGTAAGGCCCATCCCAACGGGTGTTGAACTTTCCTTGCTTAAATGTGAATCTGGCCTTAAACATCAGTACCTTGTCTCCCACCTTGAAATTCTTCCGTAGGAGACCCTTATCATGGACAAATTTTGTCTTCTCCTTGTAAAGTCGAGAGCTCTCATAAGCCTCCAATCTCAACTCCTCTAATTCTTGTAGCTGCAACTTCCTCTCCATCCCAGAAGATTCCAAGTCCATGTTAAATTGTTTGACTGCCCAATACGCTTTATGCTCCAATTCTACTGGGAGGTGGCATGCTTTGCCAAAGACTAAGCGATATGGAGATATTCCAATTGGTGACTTATAAGCAGTTCTATAGGACAACAGTGCTTCCTCTAATCTTAGGCTCCAATCTTTCTTGGACGGTTTGACTATCTTCTCCAGTATCTGTTTCACCTCTCGATTGGACACTTCAGCTTGGCCATTGGTTTGGGGGTGATATGCAGTGGAGACTTTGTGGGTGACACCTGTAACACCTTACGTTTGCGACCTTATATTGTGCCAAATTAAGATATTCGGAAGCACAATTTAAGGTTACCGGGTTGAAAAACCTGAATTTGAAAATTTCTTTTCCCGCATTACTATTCACTGTAACCTTAAACTTGGCATAACTTTGGAAAATCATAACTAATTCTAGAAAAATCGAAACAAGGTCGTTCCAAGTCTCACTCGAAGCTCTTAACATCATCTATCAAGGAAAAATGACCTCAGGTTCCACTTTAATCAGAAACGTATCCGTTTTTAATTTCGAAAAGTACTGTTCATTTGGTCATTTTTCTATTTTCCAGGATTTTTGCCTAACTTTGAACAGGCATAACTTCTTCTACAGAGCTCCGATTGTGACGCTTTACCACTCATTTTAAAGGGAAAAATAAGATCTATTTGCATTCCAAATTTTAGGGAAAAATTCAATCATTTGACCAGGGTCTTTGTTGGTCAAAGTTTGGTCAAATCTAGACCATTTTTATCCCCTTTTTCACTAATTCTAGCACCATTTCGTTTTTCACTATAAGCATACCATAACCACATATAAAGGTGCTCTACCATTAATATACATTCAAAAAGGTTATCATATCATGTGTTCATGATCAGAATATGCTTACATGGCTTCAAAGAGAAAGGTTCAAAACCGTATAATACAGTACATAACTAATAACTTCCTCAAGCCATGATTATTTCTTTTCCCTTCTCCTTGGAAGTAGTGGCACCTAGAATATCATGTTATAGGAGGAATGAGATTTCATAGAAATCCCAGTAGCATTGAACATACAACCATCAAGTCAACATGCATAAGATGTCATGCTACATGCAGTAAAATAACATTGCTAGTCTTTATGCCATGCCATAACCATTCTGTATCCATGTCATCATATCATGGAGCATATAATCATTCTGGTCAAAACTCAATCATGCAAGAGCCAAGGCATACATTGCAAGGACTTCACATCATCTGTACATAAACATTCTCATGGCATATAAATACACATAGCAAAAACACCAAATGCAGGTCAACAAAATAATTGCAAGTTCACGCTACCTCAATTCCACGCTTAATGTTTCCTCCTTGTTCCCTTGCTTGAGATCCTCCTAGGTTTCCAGAAAATTGCCTATCAACCATACAGTAAGGGTATGGTAAATTCCATATCCAGTATACAATTCTTTCTCTATATAATGCTACCCTTGTGCCTTTCAATTTATAATTTCTGTCTACCTTTCCTAAACCTTTGACTTTGGTTTGACCAAGCCTTAATCCTCAGTTAAGGTCTTGGAATTCTTCCTTAATCCATGATTAATCATGCTTCCTTGGTTAATCACTAACCCTTAATCCTTAATCCAATATTTAATTAAGGTCCTCAAGTCACATAGTCATTAGTACAACATAATCTTCTAAGATTAAGTCACTAATCCCTTATGGATTAACCATTAATCATTCTCTAATCAACATGATTAACCATTAATCATTCTCTAATCAATATGATTAACCATTAATTAATCATCCTTCAATTAGCATAACTAATCACTAATTACTAATTAATCAAGGTAGCTAACCTTAATTACTTACTAATCTTTAATCAAATAACATGATTAATCTTAGCTATCACTAAACCATAATTAATCAAGGTAACTAATCCTAATCTTCCTCAAATAAATAATTAACTAAAAATAATTAACACTTAGGGACGTAAACGTACCTTAATTAGCTCTTAATCGGCGATTAGAGGTGTCTAACTTTGCTTTATCCCTTTCTCTCTCTTCTTTCTTTCTTTCTCTCTCCTAGAACTCAAGAACACAACATTCCCTCACTACAAAACCTCTTTGGCTGAATTGTTCATGAAAGGGGGGTATTTATAGGCTTAGATATTTCAAAATTCCAAAAATGCCCTTCGGGAAAAAGATGCGATCTCAGCCGTCCATTTTTTTCTACTTTACACATGGACAAATCTTAGGACACACAGCATAAGAAGTTGACACATAGATGGACACCTACTCACCATGTGATTTTCATGTGGAAATAAAATATTATTTTATTGTTTTGTCTCTTATTTCCCTTTATGCCCTTGAACAATTTGGAAAATTCCAACTTTGTCCTCCCCCTTTATTTTTGGCCGAAATATTACTCTAAATATTGGGAGAAAAATGACTCATCCAATATTCAGTGCAATCCACTGATTATTTGTGTATTCTCAGTTCGATTTTCCAACAATCCTGTCCAATTTACTGTCACAAAATTTTGATTTCAACACCTCATTAAATTCCCTCATTCCAAGGGTATTCCATGATTTTTCTCAAGTTTTACCTCCCTCTATAATTTTCTAAATTTTTCTGTGTCAAAAATCACTATTCTACCGATAATAATTCGGTAATAAATATTCTTTAAGCTAACCTCTACATCCAAAGGTAGGAAGTAATTTTATAAATTAGGATAATATGTCACATAATTTATCCCTATTTTTCCTTGAATTTTTGAGGCCTCTATATATTTTAAATAATGGAAATTGGCTAATTTTTCCTTAATTAACCAAAAATTCCAATAATTACAAATAATTCCCTGATAAATTATTTTTAATCTTATATTCATCTTCTAAGCCTCAAACATTATTCTCTACCCTCCTTTCTATTTTTCATGATTTTCTGGGAATTTTCAGAAATTTTGGACATTATTTCCAATACTGCCCTTTCTTGACCGATCTTTTCAAAAATGACCGTTATGTCCCTATCCTGATTTTTCCTCATAGCCTGGATCCTCTACCAGTCTACTATACTACTTGACCGTAGTCAGTCACAAATCATTCATCAATTAGAATAAAATTATCAAGGTGTGACATTTCTCCCCCCTAAAAATAAATTTCGTCCTCGAAATTTTAACACATACCTTATGTGAAGAGCTCTGGATACTTGCTCCTCATCTCGTCCTCCATTTCCCACGTGGCCTCTTCTTGATTTAGATCTTTCCAAATCACTTTGACCAAAGGAATTCCCTTGTTCCTCGGCTGCTTGACTTTCCGATCCACTATGCATTCTGGTCTTACTTCAAATGTCAGATTGTTCTTTAGCTCAATCTGATCATATTCTAGCACATGTTCTGGATTGGATTGTACTTCTTCAACTGGGAAACATGGAAGACATTGTGCAGCTGACTTAAATTCGAGGGTAAGGCCAGTCGATAGGCTACAGATCCTACTCTTGAGAGTATTTGGAATGGTCCCACATATTTAGGCGTCAGCTTCCTCAACTTAATGGATCGTCCTACTCCACTAGTTGGAGATACCTTCAGGAATACATGGTCCCCAACCTCAAACTATAACGGCTTTCTTCTACTGTCAGCGTAACTCTTCTGTCTACTTTGAGCTGTGAGTAACCTTTGTTTAATTTGTTTAATCTGTTTAGAGGTACGATCCACTATATCTGGACCCCAAACTTTTCTCTCTCCAAGTTCTGTCCAATAAAGCGGGGATCTGCACTTTCTTCCGTATAATGCCTCGTATGGTGCCATCTGGATACTGGAATGGTAACTGTTGTTGTACGCGAATTCTGCCAAAGGCAGATATTCATCCCAGCTTCCTTTGAAATCCAAAACGCACACCCTCAGCATATCTTCTAGTGTCTGTATCGTTCGTTCTGTTTGTCTGTCTGTTTGCGGATAGTAAGCTGTACTAAACTCAGTACCGTGCCCATGGCTTCTTGTACTACTTTCCAGAATCTCGACATGAATCTTGGATCCCTGTCTGACACAATGTATTCTGGAACCCCATGTAATCTTACGATCTCTTTAATGTATAACCTCGCTAACTTCTCTGGCGAATATTTAACGTTAATCGCCAGGAAATGGGCCGACTTCGTCAATCTATCAACTATGACCCATATTGCATCGTATCTTGACGACGTACGAGGTAGTCCTACTATGAAGTCCATAGAGATACTGTCCCACTTCCATTCAGAAATACTAAGGGGTTGTAAAAATCCTGACGGCTTCTGGTGTTCCGTCTTCACTTTCTGGCATGTAAGGCACTTTGTCACATACTCAGTGACATCTCGTTTCATACCAGGCCACCAAAACAATGACTTGATGTCTTGGTACATCTTGGTCATTCCTGGATGAATTGTATATTTGCTTTTATGTGCCTCGTCTAGAATTCGCTTCTTGAGATCATCTACAGGAGGAACATATGATCTTCCTCTAAATTCTATTATTCCCTCTGTTGAGATCTCAAAATCTTTTGCCTTGTTGCTCAAGACTTTAGCTCGAAGGGTCTTTGCTAAAGGATCCCCTTTTTGAGCTTTTTTAATTTGTCTTATCACATCAACAGTTGTTCTCTGCACTAATAGCTCATTAGTCACATCATCTGCTGTTAATTGCATATGATAAATAGGACCCCAATCTCATATATCTTCTAACAGATCACCCTCTTTGATCATGAGGGTGGCTACCTGCACCACTTTTCTGCTTAAGGCATCAGCCACAACATTGGCCTTTCCTGGATGATACTTGATCTGATAATCATAATCTTTCAACAACTCCATCCATCTCCTTTGTCTCATGTTAAGTTCTTTCTAGTCTTGCAGGTACTTGAGACTCTTGTGATCACAGAACAATTCTATAGTTGCCCCATACAAATATAATGCCTCCATATTTTCAAGGCGTACACTATCGCTACAAGCTCCAGGTCATGAGTGGGGTAATTTTCTTCGTGAGGTTTTAATTGGCGTGAGGCGTAGGCAACAACTCTTCCCTGCTGCATCAGTACACATCCCAATCCCTGTTTGCTAGCATTGTGTACACTACATATGGTAGTATCGGATCGGGGATAACTAGTACTGGGGTAGAGGTTAGCCTTCACTTCAACTCTTGAAAACTTGCCTCACATTTCTCGTCCCACAAGAACTGCTGGTTCTTCCTGGTTAGCTTTGTCAGCGCTTGGGCAATTCTAGAGAAGTCCTGGATAAATCTCCTATAGTAACCTGCTAGCCCTAAGAAACTTCGTATCTCTGTCACTGTCTTAGGCTGCTCCCAGTTCAGTACTGATTCAACTTTACTGGGATCTATGGCTACACCTTCATGGTTAATCACATGGCCTAGGAATTTAACTTCCTTTAACCAAAACTCACATTTACTGAGCTTGGCATAGAGTTGTTTCTCTTTCAGTGTACTCAGCACAATTCTCAAGTGCTGCTCATGCTCTTCTTGAGTTTTGGAGTACACTAGTATGTCATCAATAAAAACTACTACAAACAGATCTAAGTATGGTCTAAAAATCTGGTTCATGTAGTCCATGAAAATAGTAGGTGCATTTGTCAATCCAAACAGCATCACTAGGAACTCACAGTGTCCGTATCGGGTCCTAAATGTAGTCTTCGAAACATCTCCTGTATTTATCCGCAGCTGATGATATCCCGATCGTAGAACGATCTTGGAAAACACCGTTGCTCCTGCCAGTTGGTCTAACAGATCATCAATTCGCGGTAGAGGGTATTTGTTCTTTATCGTCACCTTCTTTAGTTCCCGATAGTCAATGCATAGTCTTAGACTACCGTCTTTCTTTTTCACAAAGAGTACTGGAGCACCCCAGGGAGATACACTTGGTCTTATAAAACCCTTCTCCAACAGCTCCTCAATTTGTCTCTTTAGCTCAACCATTTCGTTGGGAGCCATTCGATATGGAGCTTTGGATATTGGTTTTGTCCCTGGTACAAGGTCAATCGTGAACTCCACTTCTCGCTCTGGCGAAAGCCCACTGATCTCTGTTGGAAATACCTCCGGGAAGTCTTTCACTATCAGTATTTCCTCGATTCCTTCTTCTACCTCTGCTCGAATCAAGAAGAATACGAAATATCCTTGACATCCGTGCCGTAAGCATCTACTAGCTTCGGCTTCAGTCATGAAATTTAAACTTACTTCTTTTCTAGGGATTTCTTCCTTAGAGGGTAATACTAATGTTTTCTTACCACAATCTAGAAGTATGTTATTGGCAGATAACCAATTCAAACCAATTATCACCTCAATATTACGAAAATGCATGTATATCAAGTCAATGGCAGTGCAGCAATGCTTGTAACAGACCGCACAATTCAGGCATGCTTTAGAAGTCACAACTTTAGGACTAGTGGGAGTAGAAACAACAATATCATATGGCAAGGTATCAACAGTCAAACCCAATCGCCCAGCACAGTCATGCGATATAAAGGAATGGCTAGCACCTGAGTCAAACATGGCATACACAAGGCAATCATTAACAGTGATCATACCTTGGATCATGTCAGGTGACTTACGGGCCTCTTCCTGTGTAAGGGCAAACACCCTGCCTTGGGTCTGCTGTCTTGTCCCTTCTGCCCCTTGTGGGCATTCCTTCGAAAAGTGTCCTGGTCTCCCACATCTATAACACACGTTCTGGCCAAATAAACATGGCCTGTCGCCATGATTCTTGCCACACTTCTCACATTCCTTGGCCCTTCGTGTGATATCAAACCCTTCAGGTCGTCTACTCCCTTTTCTCATCTTTCTACCAAAGCCAGGCCTCTTCCTTTTCTTATTAACATAAGAGGTTCCTTCTTGATTCGGCCTCGATGGGAGTCTCTCAATTCTCAAAGCTACTGGCATCATTCCTCGATGATTCTACTTGATTCAGTAATACGGTAAACTTCTACTGCCTTGTTAAAACTCTCGATCTGTGGGGCGCCACGACCTCCCTTAGCGTCGGCTTTAATCCTTTGACCAGCTTCTCCGTATCCCACCGTTCATCATTAAGACGTTTTAGATAAGCAGAATAACGGGACAGCCGAATGTGCTTTGCTAAGTAGTCATCAAAAGTTTCATTATTCCCCTGCTGTAACACTAGGAATTCAGCTTCCATTTTATCTTGCGCTGATTGGGGAAAGTACTTCTGGTAGAATCTTTCTTTAAACACCTCCCATGTTATTGGGGTGTTGTTGGCTTGCAGTACCAACTCAGTGTTGTTCCACCACTGATCCGCTTCTTTCTCTAGCTTATAAATTGCCATCTGAGCTTTAATCTCAGATGAACATCCCATTACCCGAAAGATCTTCTCCAGTCGGGTAATCCAATCTTCGGCTATCTGTGGTTCTAATGAACCCTTGAATTCTGGTGGATTATGCTTGCAAAATTTCGTAATCTACTGCTGAATATCTCCTTGGTTCTCAGCCATTCCTGCTTGCTCTTCAGGTACTTGCCGTTGGACTTGTGGGGTTGCTTCAGCTTGCACTTGCTCAGGTTGTCATAACTGAGCAATCGCTACTGCTACCGCTACTGCTATAATAGCGTCTCTCTCTTCTTGTTGCCGTAACTGCGCTTCTTGTAGTTGCTGTACGACTCATTGTTGTTCATCCAGCCTATTCATTACTTGCTGGATAGGATCTCTATGTGGTTCCTCATGAGTGTTTCTTGCTCCTCTCCGTGTTCTCACCATTTCGCTTGTTCTTTAGTTAACTATGGGAGAATAAATGAACTCCTTAATCATTTATCATAAAAACACCCCTCTTATTTATATAACTAACATTTGTATAGCAACACAAGGATTACACAGAGTTTTTAGCAGTTAGCCTAACTTATATACAGTCCAAAACTATTTACACTATATACATCATCAGTCTAACATTAGCCGTGACCAGCTCACTGAAAAGTAGCCCATACAAAGGTCTCTATGGCCTCGACCATCTCCAGGAAAGTACATCTGGGTAGGTGATTACATATCACATTGACTCCTTCATTCCATTTCCATGTCTTGGGGATTACATGGTACAAGGCTAGGATCCAATCATCATCTCCCAAGGTACGATCCTCTCTAGTCACCCAATAATAAAGGCTCTTAATGTCCTCTAAGAACCTTAAGTATACATCAGCTTCCTGGTGCTCATACGGCTTAATGAAGTGGCTTCTAAACTGGAACTCTCAAACTAGTTGAGGAAGGCACTAGAACTCTTTCTTAATTTCAAGTGTAGGGATCTTACTCGGACTTGCTCCATCATTACTAGGTATCTTAACAACTGCTGCTATATCATTAGAGGCAACTGTGGCTGTGTCTCTCTCTGGAGCCTTCCCCTTGAAACCGAAGTAATCTACCTGAGTGGCTGGGGATTTGGTGCTAAGCTCTCCATACCTCTCAATATCCTCGTACCACCATGTCTCATCGTACCACCATGGATATGGCTCACCGAGCATGACCTTGCTAATGGTCTCCCCTGATTTTCCACTTCCACTACGGACAGCCATTACCTGAGCTTTCTGTAATCCTAATGACCAAATGAACTCATTAATGAGCACTATAACATGTTTCCCTCAAGATTCAGAGCATACAAAATTTCAAAATTTGTTCTGAGTGCCAGAACCATTTGCTCTGATACCATAAATGTAACACCTTACGTTTACGACCTTATATTGTGCCAAGTTAAGATATTCGGAAGCGCAATTTAAGGTTACCGGGTTGAAAAACCTAAATTTGAAAATTTCTTTTCCCGCATTACTATTCACTGTAACCTTAAACTTGGCATAACTTTGGAAAATCATAACTAATTCTAGAAAAATCGAAACAAGGTTGTTCCAAGTCTCACTCGAAGCTCTTAACATCATCTATCAAGGAAAAATGACCTCAGGTTCCACTTTAATCAGAAACGTATCCGTTTTTAATTTCGAAAAGTACTGTTCATTTGGTCATTTTTCTATTTTCCAGGATTTTTGCCTAACTTTGAAAGGCATAACTTCTTGTACAGAGCTCCGATTGTGACGCTTTACCACTCATTTTAAAGGGAAAAATAAGATCTATTTGCATTCCAAATTTCAGGGAAAAATTCAATCATTTGACCAGGGTCTTTGTTGGTCAAAGTTTGGTCAAATCTAGACCATTTTTATCCCCTTTTTCACTAATTCTAGCACCATTTCGTTTTTCACTATAAGCATACCATAACCACATATAAAGGTGCTCTACCATTAATATACATTCAAAAAGCTTATCATATCATGTGTTCATGATCAGAATATGCTTACATGGCTTCAAAGAGAAAGGTTCAAAACCGTATAATACAGTACATAACTAATAACTTCCTCAAGCCATGATTATTTCTTTTCCCTTCTCCTTGGAAGTAGTGGCACCTAGAATATCATGTTGTAGGAGGAATGAGATTTCATAGAAATCCCAGTAGCATTGAACATACAACCATCAAGTCAACATGCATAAGATGTCATGCTACATGCAGTAAAATAACATTGCTAGTCTTTATGCCATGCCATAACCATTCTGTATCCATGTCATCATATCATGGAGCATATAATCATTCTGGTCAAAACTCAATCATGCAAGAGCCAAGGCATACATTGCAAGGAGTTCACATCATCTGTACATAAACATTCTCATGGCACATAAACACACATAGCAGAAACACCAAATGCAGGTCAACAAAATAATTGCAAGTTCACGCTACCTCAATTCCACGCTTAATGTTTCCTCCTTGTTCCCTTGCTTGAGATCCTCATAGGTTTCCACAAAATTGCCTATCAACCATACAGTAAGGGTATGGTAAATTCCATATCCAGTATACAATTCTTTCTCTATATAATGCTACCCTTGTGCCTTTCAATTTATAATTTCTGTATACCTTTCCTAAACCTTTGACTTTGGTTTGACCAAGCCTTAGTCCTCAGTTAAGGTCTTGGAATTCTTCCTTAATCCATGATTAATCATGCTTCCTTGGTTAATCACTAACCCTTAATCCTTAATCCAATATTTAATTAAGGTCCTCAAGTCACATAGTCATTAGTACAACATAATCTTCTAAGATTAAGTCACTAATCCCGTATGGATTAACCATTAATCATTTTCTAATCAACATGATTAACCATTAATCATTCTCTAATCAATATGATTAACCATTAATTAATCATCCTTCAATTAGCATAACTAATCACTAATTACTAATTAATCAAGGTAGCTAACCTTAATTACTTACTAATCTTTAATCAAATAACATGATTAATCTTAGCTATCACTAAACCATAATTAATCAAGGTAACTAATCCTAATCTTCCTCAAATAAATAATTAAATAAAAATAATTAACACTTAGGGAGGTAAACGTACCTTAATTAGCTCTTAATCGGCGATTAGAGGTGTCTAACTTTGCTTTCTTCCTTTCTCTCTCTTCTTTCTTCCTTTCTCTCTCCTAGAACTTAAGAACACAACATTCCCTCTCATGCAAACCTCTTTGGCCGAATTGTTCATGAAAGGGGGTATTTATAGGCTTTGATTTTTCAAAATTCCAAAAATGCCCTTCGGGAAAAAGATGCAATCTCGGCCGTCCATTTTTTCTACTTTACACATGGACAAATCTTAGGGCACACACCATAAGAAGTTGACACATGGATGGACAACTAATCACCATGTGATTTTCATGTGGAAATAAAATATTATTTTATTGTTTTGTCTCTTATTTCCCTTTATGCCCTTGAACAATTTGAAAAATTCCAACTTTGTCCTCCCCCTTTATTTTTGGCCGAAATATTACTCTAAATATTGGGAGAAAAATGACTCATCCAATATTCAGTGCAATCCACTGATTATTTGTGTATTCTCAGTTTGATTTTCCAACAATCCTGTCCAATTTACTGTCACAAAATTTTGATTTCAACACCTCATTAAATTCCCCTCATTCCAAGGGTATTCCATGATTTTTCTCAAGTTTTACCTCCCTCTATAATTTTCTAAATTTTTCTGTGTCAAAAATCACTATTCTACCGATAATAATTCGGTAATAAATATTCTTTAAGCTAACCTCTGCACATCCAAAGATAGGAAGTAATTTTATAAATTAGGATAATATGTCACATAATTTATCCCTATTTTTCCTTGAATTTTTGAGGCCTCTATATATTTTAAATAATGGAAATTGGCTAATTTTTCCTTAATTAACCAAAAATTCCAATAATTACAAATAATTCCCTGATAAATTATTTTTAATCTTATATTCATCTTATAAGCCTCAAACATTATTCTCTACCCTCCTTTCTATTTTTCATGATTTTCTGGGAATTTTCAGAAATTTTGGACATTATTTCCAATACTGCCCTTTCTTGACCGATCTTTTCAAAAATGACCGTTATGTCCCTATCCTGATTTTTCCTCATAGCCTGGATCCTCTACCAATCTACTATACTACTTGACCGTAGTCAGTCACAAATCATTCATCAAATAGAATAAAATTGTCAGGGTGTGACAACACTAAATTTAGAAAACGAGTTATCTACTACCTTATTACAAAAATGTGTACCTCTATCACTCACCACAGCCCTTGGAATCCCAAACCTACAGAAAATGTTGGACTTAAGAAACTTAGAAACCGCCTGGGCATCATCTTTTCTAGTAGGTACAGCCTCTATCTATTTAGAAACGTAATCAACAGCTAGAAGAATGTATATAAAACCAAAGGACGAAGGAAAGGGACCCATGAAGTCAATTCCCCAAACATCAAAAATTTCACAAAACAGTAAAGGTTGTTGAGGCATTTCGTGTCTTTTACCTAACCCTCCAAAACGTTGACATTTGTCACAGGACCGACAAAAGTCATAAGAATCTTTAAAAAGGGTTGGCCAATAAAAACCAGAATCTAAAATCTTCCTAGATGTTCTCCTTGCACTGAAATGACCACCACAAACCATGGAATGGCAAGCTGTAATTATAGACTCAAACTCTTCACTAGGCACACACTTTCTTATAACCTGGTCACTACATATCCGCCATAGGTGAGGGGCATCCCAAATGTAGTGTCTCAATTCGCTTCGAAGTTTTTGTGCCTGGAATTTAGACATGAAAGGAGGGGTGAGTCCAGTTATAAGATAATTAACAATATGCGCATACCAAGGCTCTTTAACAGCTAAGGCACATAACACTGAATCAGGAAAGGAATCATAGGTGAGTTCAGAAGAGTCTACTCCCCATGTATCATCTGGTAGCCTACTTAAGTGATCAGCTACATGGTTCTCTGCCCCTGCTCGATCCTTTATTTCAATGTCAAATTCCTAGAGAAGTAATGCCCACCGAATCAATCTTGGCTTAGATTGAGGTTTCGTAAGAAGATAGCGAACAGCTGCATGATCAGTGAAAATAGTCACATGAGAATTTAACAAGTAAGGTCTAAACTTCTCTAAAGCGAAAACAACTGCAAATAGCTCTTTTTCTGTTGTTGTATAGTTGACTTGAGCTGCATCCAGTGTTTTCGAAGCATAGGCAATAACTCTTGAGAGCTTCTCCTCCCTCTAGCCTAACATAGCTCCTACAGCAAAATTAGAAGCGTCAGATGAAATTTCAAAAGGCAAAGTCCAGTTAGGTGCAACAAGAATAGGAGGAGAAATGAGTTTAGACTTTAAATCATCAAAAGCAACTCTACAAGAATCATCAAAATCAAATTTCACATCTTTTTGTAAAAGCTTTGAGAGAGGTAAAGCAATCTTGCTAAAATCTTTTATGAACCGCCTATAAAATCCCGCGTGACCTAAAAATGATCTAATATCTTTAACACAAGCAGAATAAGGCAAAGAAGATATAACCTCAATCTTAGCTTTATCAACTTCAATTCCCTTTTTAGAAATCAAATGCCCTAGCACTATCCCTTCATTGACCATAAAATGACACTTTTCGAAGTTTAGAATCAAATTCTTTTCAATACATCTTTTTAAAACTTTTTCAAGACTAGCAAGATAATCATCAAAAGAACCACCATAAACAGTAAAATCATCCATAAAGACTTCCATACATTCCTCTAAGAAATCACAGAATATAGCCATCATACAACGTTGGAAAGTCCCTGGAGCATTACATAACCCAAAAGGCATCCTTCGATAGGCGAAGGTACCAAAAAGGACATGTGAAAGTAGTTTTATCTTGGTCTTCTGGTGCAATAGGTACTTGAAAGTACCCAGAGAAACCATCTAGAAAACAGTAATGAGATTTGCCTACAAGTCTCTCAAGCATTTGGTCTATGAAAGAAAGAGGGAAATGATCTTTTCATATGGCATCATTGAGTTTTCTATAATCTATGTACACACGCCAGGAATTCTGAACTCTTGTAGGAATAAGCTCATCCCTATCATTTCTAACCACAGTAACCCTACTCTTTTTAGGTACTACATGTATCGGACTAACCTACTCACTATCAAATATGGGATAGATGATCCCAGCACTTAGAAGTTTGGTAATTTCCTTCTTAACCACATCAAGAATCAGGGGGTTTAGTCTTCTCTGGGGTTGTCTCACTGGTTTGGAACCTTCACTAAGCAAGATCCTATGTGTGCAAATAGTTGGGCTAATCCCAGGAATGTCCGCTAAAGTCCACCCAATAGCCCTCTTATGCTCTCTCAATACAGTAAGGAGTCTTTCTTCCTCAACTTTAGACAGGGAGTTAGCTATAATGACAGGTAGTCACTCATCAGACTCTAGAAAAGCATATTTCACAGTAGAGGGTAGAGGTTTCAAATCAAGTGTAGGTGGTTGCACAATAGAAGGAATCAATTTATGAAGTTCAAGAGAGAACAAATTACTCCCCTTTCCTTCAACCAGTGAGAGTTCCTCAACCTTGCAGTTAGCTTCCTCTCCAAGCATTGAACCAACTTCTAGTTGATCTACAGCAACCGCCTTAGAGGGATTCTTCTCCATGACTTCTTCCTCATTATCTGAAATAACAACTGGAAACCTTTCCCCAAGGAAATTATCACTGATAATAGAGGAATCACAGTCTAACTTGGAGTCAAGGGAGGAAACAGAAAAAGCATGTGGGATGGAGAGCATACAATTAAACATAGTACAATTAAGGCATGTAACATCACCACCACATGAGCAAGAAGAAGGTGTAGAGTAAAGAGATGAAAAAGAAGAAATGGATTCATCCTCATCAATAGATTCATCAGTGTAAATATCAGAATAGAAAGAGTCATTTTGCAATTCAACTTCAGAGCATGCATCCTCAACAGCAATGTCTATCATGTTAACCCCCAAAAGTGAATAGTCCTCATAAGGATGTTTCATTGCTTCATACATGTTAAAAGAAACTTTATGATCACCCACCTCCATAGTTATGGTGCCCTCTTTCATGCTAATCATGGTATTAGTAGTCCTTAAGAAAGGTCGACCAAGGATGAGTGTAGAATCATTCACACGCTCAGAAGACATGTCAAGCACATAAAAATCAGCAGGAAACACCAATCCCTTAACTTGGACTAAAATGTCTTCAATAATGCCCTCAGGATACCTAATAGTCCTATTAGCTAGTTGGAGCACAACAGTGGTAGACTTAAGAGTCTTGACTCCTAGAGAGGTGTATACGGACTTAGGCATGACATTAATGGCTGCACCTAGATCTAACAAGGCTCCCCCTATAGTAACCTTTCCTATAGTGCAAGGGATAGTGAAAGATCCAGGGTCTTGACACTTTACAGGAATTTGGGGTTTAAACAAAGCAGACACATTAGAGGGTAATTGGACTCTTTCATTAGGTTTAAATCTCCTCTTTTGAGTACATAATTCTTTTAAGACCTTAGCATACTTAGGGATCTTTTTAATCAGGTCAAGCAAGGGTATAGTCACTTCTACCTTCCTAAATGTCTCAAGCAACTCATGATCTTACCTCTCCTTACCCATTTTCACATTTTTCAAATAAGCATTAGGGAAAGATAGTTCATTAATGTTTACCTCCTTACCTTCCTTGCTTGAGGCTCCATGATTGCTTGGCTCAGATTCCACAGTTATCCCCTTGCCATCATGTTCTTTTGAGGCTTCTTTCAGCTTTAGCTTCTTCTCCTTAGAGCTTTCAGAATGCTTCACTTTTAAAGGTGCTTATGGCAGCTCATCACACAAGATCTCCTCATCTATAACTTAATCCTCCTCTCCTCTGAATTTCACTTGCTTCCCACTCCTAAGGGTAATAGCATTCAAGCCCTTAGGATTGATAACAGTGTTTGAGGGGATTATGCCACTGCTCCTTGCTTGTTGTTCACTCATGTTGTTGGACAACTGAGTTACATAGGAGTTAATGTTCTCAGATTTAGTCTCCCATTGCTCCATCCTCTTTTCCAAAGCACTAAATCTAGCATCATTCTTGGATGGGTGCATGGGTCGGTTCCTGGGGATGGGTAGGTCAAAATTTCCCGAAATGGTCGGGTCTGAAATTTACTGATATGAGGGGTTTGCCGCGACGAACCATGGTAGAGAGCCTTGCTTTAACAGACAATGTTCATCGCGGCAAAAGAATAAGTGTGCCACGGCGAACTTAGGCAGAGGATCCTCTCTTGCTTCTTGTGCCTTGAGTTCTTCAATTCTGGCCCCAATCTCTAGTTTCCTACAATAAAAAGCAATAAATTGAAGTATCAAATGTCCTAGAAATCAATTGAATACAATTAATAACCAATTATGACAATTTTATCCTAAAAAAGACACTAACTTAAAGTAAGGACTCTTAATCTAAATTAAGCACAATTATCATTAAAAAGGGCCAGAAAATACCATAAAATCATGGATAATGTAATGAAAAGATAATAATAATCACCCACCTTATTTAGAGACGCATTCACTTTTTGTAAGGCATGCGATAAATGTCAACAGTTTGGAGGGAGCTAGTAGAAGGAACAAAATGCCATAGCAACCTATCTTGTTAGGGTTTGATACATCTGTCTTCTCTTCCTTTTGATGGCTGGTCGAAATGGTTGATGAGTGAGGAAGAGAGTTTGGTTGTTAGATCTTGCTAGAACACCTCAAAGTATGGTAGATCCAAGTGGATCTATGTGAAAATTGGAAGAATTACGTGCTGATTTGATGCCTATTTCGAATTAGTTACTGTTCATATCTGGTTTTGAAATTTGGCATGCTTAAAGTACACCCTGTGAGCTTTAAATCCATGGGTAGAACACTTCATTTGGATATGTGTACCATTTATGGTGATTTTTCAAAGTTAGGGTTTGAAATCTGGAAACAGTGTTGAACTTTTGGGAGAGTGTCGAGTTTCGTACAATTACGGTACTGTTCGGCGTAGAATTGGTTCCTGAAAATATTTTTCGTGTAAATTTGACTTAAGGAGCTTTCAGTGAGACTTGGAAGCACTCGATTTGTATTTTTCTAGATTTAATTATGAATTTTTGAAGTTGAGCAAAAATTCTAGAGTTTCTGCATGAACAGTACCCGCGAACCAAAATTTCCAGATTTGGTATTCTTAAATCTAAGGCCATCTAAAGTGGTCCTAATTGACAAGGAATGGATCTTAAGGATGGGAAATGATAAGATTTATATTAGAAAAGTTAGAAAGAAAAACCTAAGACTAAGAGAAAGGGTTGAGGTTCAAGAAATCTAGTCTTGAACTTTATGTAATCTAATGATCCTAATGGATTGTGTGATCATTATGGTTATGTTTAGGACCTTTGGAACATCCAAGAGGATGTTTGGTGATGTTGACCGAATGCCCACATGGTTGGAAAGTCAAGGGAGTCAAATGAAAAGTAAGAGGAAAGCTTGAGGTGCAAGGTAGTGAACTTACCCTTTATGTGCTTGACATGGTATGCTCATGTGTTGGTTTGTATTTGTTGTTTGAATAATGTTGTGACATGATGATTGTTGCTGGAAATGCTGTTTTTAATATGTTCCCATGGCCATGCATTCTTATACCAAGCATAAAGCATGATGGCATGTCACTAGTTAACTTAAGTTTATGAAAAACTACATACCACACACTAGCATCCATCTTATGCATGTATGTGGTAATGTTTGCTACTGAGATTCCCCTGAATCTCACCCCTTCGTAACCAACCATTTAGGTCAATCAATGATGGGCACTAATGGCATGAGAAGCAAGGAGAAGAAGTGGAGAATTATTGATGCTAGTGATTGATACTAATATTCAATGTATAATTCTCCTATGTTATAATTATGTTGTGAATGCCATGTATTTAATTATAAAGCTTATGGCATGTATAGGAATGTATGAGCATGAATGGGAAAAAGTAAGCCCATGTTAGGTATGCCAAAGAAATAAAAAGAATTAAAGTAAAGAGATGTTAAGGGATAAAACGTAGGTCATGGAGCAGTTAGTTTCAAGCTTCAGTTTGACCTATCATATGAATGAGCTAAGCTATGAAATTTGGTATACTTGTAGTGCACATCCCAAGATTTAAAATGAGTAGTAAATTACCTCATTTGGATATGTATACGAAGAGATATGAATTTTCAAAGTTAAGGCGGAGAATCTGGAAAGTCCAGATTTTACCAAACAAATAGTAATCTTAATCCAATAAACTGTATGTTTTCAGTGAGGGTGAGTTCATTTGAATATTTTTCCATTAAAGAACATTGAAAGAGCTTTTTGTAAAATTTTGGAACACCTCCATACGATTTTTCTAGAATTAGTTATGATTTTTCAAAGTTGGACCTCTAATCTGAAAACTGGACAGTGAATAGTAATTTTCTGAAAATTAACGTCCAAATTGAAATTTTTAAGTTTAAGACCATCCAAAGTGGTTTGGAATGGTTCTAAATGACTGCTAAGGTACTATATAAGTAAGGTGTGACATTTTTGGTATCAGAGTAGAGGTTCTGGCATAGGAAGACGAGAACTATCTGCAAGAATTTAGAAAAGCCCAGTTCAGGTTAGAGCTAGTAGTGGAATACTAGCTAAGGTCCAACTAAGGTTATAGATTGGAGGTGAATGCTCTAGGGAAAATAAGTAATAAGGATCTTTAAATGAAGTTGGGATCCTCTGTTAGAAAGATACAGATAAAATAATGATAAGAAGTTATATGCAGAGGAAGGTAGCCACTGTGTAAAGATAAAGAGACTTCCCTCTAAAGAGAAGGGGATAATGGCTCATAAGTCAGATAGAGGTATGAGTCTAAACTCTAGAAGTAAAAGGGTCAAGTGGCAACCTAAGTTAGATACAGTTACTATAGCCTTGATACAAGGTTAAGGCAGCACGATCAAAGTAGTTATCTTTGATTCCTAAATAGATATAAAAAGGTCAGAAGAGCTAAAGATCACTTTCTGCCGCCGATAATCCCTGAGGATAAGGGAAAGCAAAAGTGCTAATGGCCTAGAGTTGTGAGCCAGACCCTTCCTTCATAGCTTGAAAGGAAGTAGTTGACTTAGTTGGGGATTACAGTGAGACTAGGACATGGAAGTCCTTCAGGCAGCAGTTAAGGTTACGATGAACAAAGCTAAGTAAAACTAGCAAAAGTAAGAGAAAGTATGTTTTGTCATGATGAACCAAAGAAAGTGGTGGCGAATAAGAATTCTGGTCATGACGAATAGAGATAGTGACTCTCAGATGCTGAGGTGGTATCTTGGCACGACTTGATGGACTATGAGGTCCCTGAGAGTAAGACTAATAGAGCTCAGAGAGAGGGTTGTAGCCACTATTTAAAAGCTATCAGATTCCCCCTCAAGAGGAAGAGTAATGATGAGTTAAACAAGATAGTTAGGGGTTGAGTCTGTACACCACTAATAGGGTGTAGTGGCCACCTAAGCTGGGCAAACTCTTGAAGCCTCGTTAGAGATGGGGCACTATGATAGAGTAGCTATCTCAAGTCCCTGAATAGATAAATAGCAACATGGAGATAGTAAAGTCAAGGTAGATAACCCTAGTAGAATTCTTAGGGTTTAAAAAGAAGAGAGAGAGGTGAGAATGAGACAAATAGCCATGCGGGGAACTAGCATTATGAGATTGGCATGTTCCTGATGATGTTAAGAGATCCTTAGTCACGTGGGGTTTAGGTCGAGAGGCACCCTTTCCAAGGGATAAGTTCTTGGCCAGGAATCTTCCTAGAGAAAATGGGAATTGGTCCTCCAAGTTAGAATTGATGTTGCTCAAGATGGAGCAAAATGCCCTATCCGATCAGGGAAAGGGAAGCAGCCGAGGCAAGGCAAGTGGAGCTGACCTTACCCAATGGGAGTATGACTAGCCAAGAACAAAGCTAGGCTTAGATGTACCTGAGCTTAGCAGAGTACTAGAGTAAGCAGAAAGAAAAAGAACCTCAAAAGTCCTCTCCCTATAACTTCCAGAAACAGCTGCAAACAGAGAAAGAGGCTCCCTTTTGTAGGGATAAGATGTTCGGTTGGCATGCTACGAACATAGCAATCAGTAAGAGCTTACACTTCTTGCATTAAAATGCCAAACATGCATGCTAGAGTATACTCGTACTGAAAAGTAAAGTAGAGGAAAGAGAGGTTGCATAAGTCCTCTCTCTGTACCGTTCTAAAGTAGCAAGAGAAGGTAAGAGCAGCTGGAGGAGTAAGAGAACTCCTAAGACAGATTGGCTTAGGCACCTAAGAGACGAATAGGTAGCCTGGGGAATTGACAGGAGGCTTAAGAAATGGTATTGGTTCTTGGAACAATTTTTAGGGAATTATTAGTATGGTGGCCAACTGAGTGGAGATGACTTCACTTAGTCCTATGGTCCAAGTCTCCCAGAGATTGGTACCTATTTAGGAAGATGAGGACTAAGGATGAGTTGAGGATGTGGAAACCTCCTTTAGTTGTAAACCAGTACTGCGAGAGTACCCATGATTTCCTTCTAGATAACCTTATCATTAATTAAGCTGGATTCAATTTCCTTCCGATTAATAGAGGAAAGCCAGAGTTAGAAGAGTTAGAGCCATAAGACCTGAAAAAGAGACACTCAGGCTAGCTCTAAATACAGGAAGAACCCATGTAACATAGAGACAGATTGAGTATTGACAGGTAAATCCTTAAGATAAGGTGAGAGATAAGAATGTAAGCTGGAAAGACCTAACTAAAGGTAGAATAAGAAGGGCCTAAGACAGCAAGAGACTAGGGTTCGAGCCTATCAGCACTATTCAGTTAAGCGCGCTTAGGCGAAAGTAACCCAACGATAGGTAACCGTTGGGAAGTTCAGGTAGAAGTCCTGACTAAGGTATAAGCAGAGTATTAGTTTAAATGAAGCTCTGTATGGAAAAAAGAGAAGGCTAATTACAAAAGTAATGGGTTTCTAGGATTGGTCTAATTGAGGTTAAGATATTGAGGTGTTTGCTTTAAGGGAAATAGATATAGAAGAGAAGTCAAGAATGACAAAGAGTAACTTGAGAGATAGGTAGTCACTGCTAAGGGACTCCCCTCAAGAGAGGAATGGTTGGGCGAAGAGAGCTTGACCAGTGAATGAGTCATAGTTGAAAGACGTCTCCAGAGGGTATTAGCTAAGAGTATGGTAAGCCAATAAAGAATAGGAGTCTAGACCCTAATAAGGAAGCAGAGTGACAACCTAAGCCTCGGGTAATTAGTTAAAGGTGCCTGACTAGAAGGTCACACAGCGGAGATGTTTCAATGATTAATGCCTGCTGTGTGATATGGTCACTTTATGATTAGCATATGACCATAGAAGTAATGGGTAAAGGTACAGTAACCAATCAGAGGTATAAGTCAATGCCCTAGTAAGGGAATTGAATGTCAACCCGTACCTTAAGTAATCAATATGACCTCAATAGAAGCAAGGTAACAGAATGAGATGTGTTGAGGTTTGTTCAAATCCCTGAATAGAGGTAGAAATTCCTAAGGAATAGTGAACCAAGAGGGATAGAGATTATATGACAACGAATGAAGGGTCAATGATGACATTGGTGCCAGACCTAGATACCGCACAGCAAGGTGATTAAACATTTACTATGTGATGTGATGTGACGAGGGTATGGTGATCAATACCAGCCCAAAAAAAATAATTGGTCAAGAGGTGAAGAAAGTTAGAAAGAGTAAAGTGAGGCAAGATCCCTCTTGAGGATGGAGATGAAAGGAAATGAATAAGAACATGATAGTGAATAGTTGCAGTGGGAACTAATAGACAAAGAGAGATAAGTAAGTTCCTTGTGATACTTAGAGCTCGATGATGCTTAGATATATGATAATGTTAAGGACTAAAACTATATTCTTTTATGTCTCTAAGGTATCCAAGAGTGTGCAATCATGGCAATTAGGCCATTAAGGAATCTAAGAAACGATATTCCTATAGATAGATGTCACTGCTTATAAGATTGAGTAATCCAGTAGAGAGGCTTCCTTTGATAGGGATATGGTATTCGAGGAATGTACCCTGGCCGAGATTGCATATGAGGAAAGTCTTGACAATGAAGTACCTCTCTAAGATTGGGAAGTGGTTCTCCGAATCAAAGTGATGCTGCTCTAGTAAGAGTAAACTATCCTCTGAAGAAATGAAACAGAAAGCAAGTGGTTGAGTTGACGATGCTCCAGTTAAAGCAATCTGTCCTCCCACAGGAAAAGCAGAAGCAACCGAGATAAGGCACAGGACGGACCTTACCCCAGAGAGAGAGAGTGAAACTGGTTAAGACAACAGAAGTGTGATATGCAAACAGGTGCTCCTCGAGCTTAACAGGGTACTACGAATACTGAAGTATAATGAGAATGTGATGATATAAGTCCTCTCCTGATGCTGTCTGAATTATTAAGAGACAGTAAGGACTACAGAATCTTAAGACAAGGCAGGCCGGCATTAATGCAACGGCACGTTAGTGGGCTCTAGAGATGAGCCAGTGCCTAGGGATTCGAAAGGCACAAAGAAAGGAAAGTGACTTAAGGAAGTTAAAACTAAGGGCTAAAGAAATATAGAAAGGCTAAGAATTCCAGGAGTTGACAAAAAGGATTGAGTAAGGCCTAAGAAGACAATACTGATATTTGTGACTAGTCTTGGAGAATAATTAGTCAAGTTACTAGCTGAGTGGAGGTGACTTATTTTATTACTCAACTCTGTGGTCTGGAGTCTTCTAGAGATCCTAAGATGGCTCAGATTGATGATAGTATTCCAGGGTCATAGTAGATCCTGAAGAGGCTTACGGTAGAGCGCAGTAGCTCCCGAGGTCATAGTAGACCAAGCCTAAGAGAAAATAGTTGAGCCATAAGGGTAAGAGTACAGTACCTCTTTGGGAAGACGACAACCAGAGATGAGTTTAAGATACTGAAATCTCCTTCAGCGATGGACTAATATAGAGAGAGTACCCTTGACTTGTTCCAGACACCTCTATTGTTGATTAGACTGTGCTCAATTCTATTCTAGTCAATGAAGAAAAGAAAGGAGATATGCCCTTAATGTAAAGAGGAATGATAGGGTATCAAAAAGAATAGATAAATGCGGTATTAAGAGAACCCAAAATGTCATAGTATTGTAAAATACCATGAAGACAGGCACACTATCATGGTATTATTGTGAAAGAATGAGCCTAAAGTATCAGAAGAATGTGAGTAGTGGTGACAAAATGCTTAAAAGCAAAGGCCGTGCTCATATGAATGACAAAAAAGTTTAGAATGACGAGTTATGTAAGTATGAAGCCAGGGTGGAAACATGGAAATGAGGTATAATGAAAAGTTGAAAAGGTCAGAGTTAAGTATAAGTAGGGATATTCTCCTCAGGTAACCTCTCATTAAGGGTAAGAATAGAAGTTTGACCCGAAATTTCGAGGACGAAATTTTTTTGAGAGGGAGAGAATTGTAACATCCCGACTTTTGGGCCTAAAAGCATCAAAAGTAGCCTGAATTAGATAGGCTACCAGACTCTTTTTGAGCAGAAGTCCCAAAGATGAGAAAGGAAGTCAAAGCAGTTTCAGGGACTAAACTGCAAAGTAAAAGTTTTTCAAGGGCTTCAGTATAATCAAGGTCAGAGACTCCAGTAAAGTCTCGAAGGCCTAGAGAGAGAAAAGAGACTAGATATAGGCCAAAGGTTGAGTTAGAAGCCTCAAAGAGAGGATTATATGAAGTTAAGTCCAACCAGGGACTAAACTGTAAATTCCGAAAGTTATGACCAACAGGGATAAAAATGGAAGAGTACACAGAGAATTCCAAGAAAATCCCAAAAAAAAGGGAAATAATATTCTAAGGCTCTTCTGTGAAGAGAAAAGACGAAAATACCCCTGAGGCAGCTTCAATGGAATTTATGAGGTTATGGCCAGTAAAAAGTACACTGTCTGAGGTAATTATTTAAAATAGCAAGAGACCTCAAAAATATACATAAAAATGAGGATTAATTGGTTGAAAGGTTATACTAATTTATAAAATTAGTCCCGCAACCAAAAGGCCAGTGGAATGGCTTTAATAAATTAAAGAGCAGATTATGTCGATAAAAGGGTATTTTAGTAAATGAATTTTATGCAAGGCTTAAAGGAAGTGTTATGGCCTAAGAAAATTCATAGATACTCTCTAGAATTAAAGGGAATTTATGGATCTGACAGAAAATAATTACAGAGGCCAGAGCACTGTAATTATAGAAAAGAAGTTAAACCCGGAGTAAAAGTGCACCGATGAAGTGTTAATCAGAGTCTTGCACTTTACTTGGGCCACAAGTCGCCACTTGTCAAGCCTTTAATGGATGGTAATTAAAGCTTTCCAAGTTTCAAGCTACCAATGGAGAGGATCTTGACTTTGGAATGTAATTATATTATGAATTAAGTTAATTAAGAGAGAGGTTTCAAGAAGGCTTAGGCATTTGACACTTGGACTTTCATTAAATGTGGTAGATGAGATATTTTGAGAGCACTAAGGAGCTCATCTCTCCCCAAAATCAGATGGGAATTTTGTCCAAGGCAAAGAGGAGAGAAAAAGAGAGGGTTTTGGAAGGAGAACCAAGAAAAGCTATCAACTTTGGTCATCAATCAAGGATTCAAGGTGAGATCTTGGTTCTAAATGTGTTCTTGTCTTGTTTTCCTTCTCTTTTAAGGTTGAAAAATCTGTCTTCTCTTCCTTTTGATGGCTGGTCAAAATGGTTGATGAGTGGGGAAGGGAGTTTGGTTGTTAGATCTTGCTATAACACCTCAAAGTATGGTAGATCCAAGTGGATCTATGTGAAAATTGGAAGAATTACATGCTGATATGATGCCTATTTCGAATTAGTTACTGTTCATATCTGGTTTTGAAATTTGGTATGCTTAAAGTACACCCTGTGAGATTTAAATCCATGGGTAGAACACTTCATTTGGATATGTGTACCATTTATGGTGATTTTTCAAAGTTAGGGTTTGAAATCTGGAAACAGTGTTGAACTTTTGGGAGAGTGTCGAGTTCCGTACAATTACGATACTGTTCGGTGTAGAATTGGTTCCTGAAACTATTTTTCCCTTAAATTTGACTTAAGGAGCTTTCAGTGAGACTTGGAAGCACTCGATTTGTATTTTTCTAGATTTAATTATGAATTTTTGAAGTTGAGCAAAAATTCTGGAGTTTCTGCGTGAACAGTACCCGCGAACCAAAATTTCCAGATTTGGTATTCTTGAATCTAAGGCCATCTAAAGTGGTCCTAATTGACAAGGAATGGATCTTAAGGATGGGAAACGATAAGATTTATATTAGAAAAGTTAGAAAGAAAAGCCTAAGACTAAGAGAAAGGGTTGAGGTTCAAGAAATCTAGTCTTGAACTTTATGTAATCTAATGATCCTAATGGATTGTGTGATCATTATGGTTATGTTTAGGACCTTTGGAACATCCCAGAGGATGTTTGGTGATGTTGACCGAATGCCCACATGGTTGGAAAGTCAAGGGAGTCAAAGGAAAAGTAAGAGGAAAGCTTGAGGTGCAAGGTAGTGAACTTACCCTTTATGTGCTTGACATGGTATGCTCATGTGTTGGTTTGTATTTGTTGTTTGAATAATGTTGTGACATGATGATTGTTGCTGGAAATGCTGTTTTTAATATGTTCCCATGGCCATGCATTCTTATACCAAGCATAAAGCATGATGGCATGTCACTAGTTAACTTAAGTTTATGAAAAACTACATACCACACACTAGCATTCATCTTATGCATGTATGTGGTAATGTTTGCTACTGAGATTCTCCCGAATCTCACCCCTTCGTAACCAACCATTTAGGTCAATCAATGATGGGCACTAATGGCATGAGAAGCAAGGAGAAGAAGTGGAGAATTATTGATGCTAGTGATTGATACTAATATTCAATGTATAATTCTCCTATGTTATAATTATGTTGTGAATGCCATGTATTTAATTATAAAGCTTATGGCATGTATAGGAATGTATGAGCATGAATGGGAAAAAGTAAGCCCATGTTAGGTATGCCAAAGAAATAAAAAGAATTAAAGTAAAGAGATGTTAAGGGATAAAACGTAGGTCATGGAGCAGTTAGTTTCAAGCTTCAGTTTGACCTATCATATGAATGAGTTAAGCTATGAAATTTGGTATACTTGTAGTGCACATCCCAAGATTTAAAATGAGTGGTAAATTACCTCATTTGGATGTGCATACGAAGAGATATGAATTTTCAAAGTTAAGGCGGAGAATCTGGAAAGTCTAGATTTTTCCAAACGAATAGTAATATTAATCCAATAAACTGTATGCTTTCAGTGAGGGTGAGTTCATTTGAATATTTTTCCATTAAAGAGCATTGAAAGAGCTTTCTGTAAAATTTTGGAACACCTCCATACGATTTTTCTAGAATTAGTTATGATTTTTCAAAGTTGAACCTCTAATCTGAAAACTGAACAGTGAATAGTAATTTTCTGAAAATTAACGTCCAAATTGAAATTTTTAAGTTTAAGACCATCCAAAGTGGTTTGGAATGGTTCTAAATGACTGCTAAGGTACTATATAAGTAAGGTGTGACAACAAGACCCCAATCAGTATGTCTCCATATCAGATCATCTATGGTAAGGCCTGTCACATTCTGGTCGAGCTGGAGCATCGATCATATTGGGTAGTAAAGAGCTGTTATGCCGATTTGGAGAAGGCTGGCATGAACCGACTCCTTCAAATTCAAGAACTTGAAGGAATACGATTAGACACCTACAACATCTCAGACATCTACAAACAGAAAAACCAAGCTTGTCCATGATGCCAACAACTTAAGAAAGAAGTTCAAGGAGGTGACAAGGTGTTGAGGTATCAAGCTCGATTCAAATTCAAGAAGGGTAAGTTCAAGACGAGCTAGGATAGAATCTATATTGTGACGAAAGTGCATAACTTCGGGATGATAGAGCTCAAGGAGGAGGCCACAGGAAAAATGTTTCAGTGCAATAGACATCTCCTCAAGCTCTATAAAGAGCCCGTACCGCCTTCTTAAGGCCAGGTCGTCTCTTTCCTTTACTTCTACTATTCACATGAACTTACTTGTGCTTAAATTACCTTGCTGTGACTTTTGGTAACTATGAAAGGGATACCCTCAGTAAAAGTAGTTTTAAATTATGTTGTTTTGTTTGTTTTCAATAATCTCCCTAGCCTTAAGTTTGATATGATTGTATTTGTGCTTCTATTCTATTACCACCATGCACTTCTTTGCACTCTTGAGTTTACCTACCTTTGCGCTTAGCTCTTTTCCTCTCTCTAGAAGGGTGACGTGTTGTGCTTCAGTCTTGAACTGAACTTCACAACTTCTACCTTTGTTGTTTTGTGTTTTGGCTTTGTGCTTTGGTGTGACTGTGTACCGCAATATGGACATTGCTTTGAGTGTGCAGGGGAGGGAGTTCTTAAAAGTGGTTTTGTGTTTTGGTTGTTGGGTTTTGTGGTCCAGGAGTTTTATTTTGAATTGTTAAGAATTTGATGATAGATTGCTGAGTTGGGTTGTGATGGTAGGCATTTTGGTAAGTGATTTTGGTTTAGGGACTCAGATTTGAAGTTTTTCAGGGTCTAGAGTTTCAGAGCTTCTCTATGTACTCAGGCTGCGACTCTAATGTTTTCAGTTCGCAACCTGGGGGTTAGTTTGAATTTGGGAGCTCTCTGTGTGTTTAAGTCGCAACTTCAATATATATGGTCACGACTTGGGGAAGAAACTAGGTAAAGGCTATCTGTGAGTTTAAGTCGTGACCTTACTATTTTCAGGTCGCGACATGGAGTCTTCTGAAACCCTAAATCCCCCTCTGGCTCCTGAAGTCACGACCTCGTATACCTCATGTCGCGACCTGACATGAAAAGTCAAGATTTTTCTATGAGTTCACCTCTTTACCCTTACTTATTTCCATCCTAATTACCATGTTGTCCCTTGAACCTGCCCCCTATTCAAGCTATATTCACTACAAGGACCTAAAACCCTAGCCTCCTTTTGTAAAACCACACTTAACCCTCCTTTCAGTTTTTCATTCTTTCTCGCGTTCATTTCATTCTCCTTCCACTCATGACCCTCCAGCCTTCTAGTTTCTCTCTGAAGTCGTGACCCTCCAATCACAGATTCTTCAACAACTGCTTCTTTTCAAATTCCTTCCAAAGTCACAACTGTTCAACTCCAATTTCACAGTTGCTTCCTCTACAATCATTCAGTTGCTTCAGTTCTTCGGTCTCTGTTGATTTCTGAGTGCCTTCACTCTGAGATTGCAAAATCAAGCCTCCTCTCTACCCTTGAGTTCAGTTCTTCCATCCTTCTACTCTCTTAAGTTCTGTTTAATCTTCCCTCTTCATTTTCAGTTTTTCAGTTTTTCCTGGTTTAGTTTTCTGCGTTTTGTTTTAGGGGTAGTTAGTGTTGTTTTCTTAGGGCTTTGATTTTGGTTGAGTGGAGTATTGCTGGATGTTGAAAATATTGTTTAACTAATTTTCAGACTGCTTGGGACTGCATTTTTTGAAAAAAAAAGATTTGGTTTTTGAGCAAACTGGTTCGTGATGCGTTTTCGGAAATTCAAGGTTCAGGTCGTGACTTCACTGTTTTCAGGTCGCAACCTCAATGTTTTTTGAAATTTAAAATGTCCCTCTGCCTGCTCAAGTCGTGACCTCACTGTATTCAGGTCGCGACTTGAGTTCATAGAGGAGGTTTTAAATCTCTGATTCACTCCTGCTGTTTCCATACTGCATTTTCTCAATGGATTTTGACTTTACATATTAAGGATTTGAAAGAAATAGATTTTGGGCAATGGAAAATTATGAATACTTGGGTTTTCTCATGATTTCCTTAATGGTTTTAAAATGCAAATGTCCCAGCTCAAAATCTTCAATTGTTTTGCTTAAGTGAGTCTGGCAATGGGTAAATGTAGGCCTAGTGTGGGGCTTATGTCCCAGTACAAATCTTAGGCTATGTAGCTTAGTATGTTGACACTTGGATGATGAGTCATTAGGACTTATATCATCTCTTATCCATTAAGATTAATTAGGCCTTAATCAAGGTTAACTCTCTTAATTCCTTGATTAACTTAGCTAATTGCCCTTCTAGAAACTTTTGACTTTTCAAAGTTAGATGGTTAAATCCTAGCCATCCAATGAACTATGTTTGCCATGTGTCAAGATCTTATGGAAGATGGCTTAAACCTTAATCATCTTACTTTTCCCTAATTAGATTTTAATCTAATTTTATTTATTGTTTTCTTTTTCTTTTTCTTTTTATTTTCCTTTTCCCTTTCATGGCCAATTTGGGCGTGACATGTGTCCTTGGCAATCTGTAGGAAATTTTATCACCCCTGTTGTCCTGACAGTCCACTGAGTCTTAATATAGCACTGGTTTATTTTATCTCATAGCCGAAAAATTCTAGTATCTCAAAATTCTTATATAAACTCACTCTTAATTATATCTCAGTAAAGAAAACTTTCCTAATTAATTTCATAATTTTTCTCCCCGTATAACTCCTTCAATTGCCGTTTCTGTACAAACAGACAATCTACCGATATTAATTTAGTTTTAAATTCGATTAAAGCTAACCTCCTCATCATTTAGGGTTGGAATTAATTTTATAAATTTCTATAATTCCCAAATGAATTTCCTTTAAATTTTCATAATTTTCTAAGATCTCTAGATATTTTTAATAATTAATATTGGCTAATTTTTCTTAATTTAGCCAAAATATTAAGAATTAAAATAATTTTTAATAAATTATTTTCAACCCGTATTTACTTTCTGGACCTCAAATACCATTCCACAGCATTAATTCTATTTTCTATGATTTACTGGAAATTTTTAGGATTTCCGGACACAAATTACGACAATGCCCTTTATAGACCAATCATTTTAAAAATGACAATTTGGTCCCTTTTTCAGTTCTCACTTCAATTGTTGTGTTATTCATCTATCGTCTATCTCACCTAGCCTTGGTCAACCCTTAATCTTTCATTAATCATGCTAAAGATATCAGGGTATGACATATTTTCCTATTTCTAGGTTAGAAATTTTGGGATGTTACAAACTAAATTATTTATTGTTTTCTTTTTCTTTTTCTTTTTACTTTCCTTTTCCCTTTCTTGGCCAATTTGGGCGTGACATGTGTCCTTGGTAATCTGTAGGAAATTTTATCACCCCTGTTGTCCTGACAGTCCACTGAGTCTTAATATAGCACTGGTTTATTTTATCTCATAGCCGAAAAATTCTAGTATCTCAAAATTCTTATATCAACTCACTCTTAATTATATCTCAGTAAAAGAAACTTTCCTAATTAATTTCATAATTTTTCTCCCCGTATAACTCCTTCAATTGCCGTTTCTGTACAAACAGACAATCTACCGATATTAATTTAGTTCTAAATTTGATTAAAGCTAACCTCCTCATCATTTAGGGTTGGAATTAATTTTATAAATTTCTATAATTCCGAAATGAATTTTCTTTAAATTTTCATAATTTTCTAAGATCTCTAGATATTTTTAATAATTAATATTGGCTAATTTTTCTTAATTTAGCCAGAATATTAATAATTAAAATAATTTTTAATAAATTATTTTCAACCCGTATTTACATTCTGGACCTCAAATACCATTCCACGGCATTAATTCTATTTTCTATGATTTACTGGAAATCTTTAGGATTTCTGGACACTAATTACGACAATGCCCTTTATAGACCAATCATTTTAAAAATGACAATTTGGTCCCTTTTTCAGTTCTCACTTCAATTGTTGTGTTATTCATCTATCGTCTATCTCACCTAGCCTTGGTCAACCCTTAATCTTTCATTAATCATGCTAAAGATATCAGGGCATGACATATTTTCCTATTTCTAGGTTGGAAACTTTGGGATGTTACAAACTGCATTATTTATTGTTTTCTTTTTCTTTTTCTTTTTACTTTCCTTTTCCCTTTCTTGGCCAATTTGGGCGTGACATGTGTCCTTGGCAATCTGTTGGAAATTTTATCACCCCTGTTGTCCTGACAGTCCACTGAGTCTTAATATAGCACTGGTTTATTTTATCTCATAGACGAAAAATTCTAGTATCTCAAAATTCTTATATCAACTCACTATTAATTATATCTCAGTAAAGGAAACTTTCCTAACTAATTTCATAATTTTTCTCCCCGTATAACTCCTTCAATTGCCGTTTCTGTAAAAACAGACAATCTACCGATATTAATTTAGCTCTAAATTCGATTAAAGCTAACCTCCTCATCATTTAGGGTTGGAATTAATTTTATAAATTTCTATAATTCTGAAATGAATTTCCTTTAAATTTTCATAATTTTCTAAGATCTCTAGATATTTTTAATAATTAATATTGGCTAATTTTTCTTAATTTAGCCAGAATATTAATAATTAAAATAATTTTTAATAAATTATTTTCAACCCGTATTTACTTTCTGGACCTCAAATACCATTCCACGGCATTAATTCTATTTTCTATGATTTACTGGAAATTTTTAGGATTTCCGGACACTAATTACGACAATGCCCTTTATAGACCAATCATTTTAAAAATGACAATTTGGTCCCTTTTTCAGTTCTCACTTCAATTGTTGTGTTATTCATCTATGGTCTATCTCACCTAGCCTTGGTCAACCCTTAATCTTTCATTAATCATGCTAAAGATATCAGGGTATGACATATTTTTCTATTTCTAGGTTGGAAACTTTGGGATGTTACAAACTGCATTATTTATTGTTTTCTTTTTCTTTTTCTTTTTACTTTCCTTTTCCCTTTCTTGGCCAATTTGGGCGTGACATGTGTCCTTGGCAATCTGTTGGAAATTTTATCACCCCTGTTGTCCTGACAGTCCACTGAGTCTTAATATAGCACTGGTTTATTTTATCTCATAGCCGAAAAATTCTAGTATCTCAAAATTCTTATATCAACTCACTATTAATTATATCTCAGTAAAGGAAACTTTCCTAATTAATTTCATAATTTTTCTCCCCGTATAACTCCTTCAATTGCCGTTTCTGTAAAAACAGACAATCTACCGATATTAATTTAGCTCTAAATTCGATTAAAGCTAACCTCCTCATCATTTAGAGTTGGAATTAATTTTATAAATTTCTATAATTCCCAAATGAATTTCCTTTAAATTTTCATAATTTTCTAAGATCTCTAGATATTTCTAATAATTAATATTGGCTAATTTTTCTTAATTTAGCCAGAATATTAAGAATTAAAATAATTTTTAATAAATTATTTTCAACCCGTATTTACTTTCTGGACCTCCAATACCATTCCATGGCATTAATTCTATTTCCTATGATTTACTGGAAATTTTTAGGATTTCCGGACACTAATTACGACAATGCCCTTTATAGACCAATCATTTTAAAAATGACAATTTGGTCCCTTTTTCAGTTCTCCCTTCAATTGTTGTGTTATTCATCTATCGTCTATCTCACCTAGCCTTGGTCAACCCTTAATCTTTCATTAATCATGCTAAAGATATCAGGGCATGACATATTTTCCTATTTCTAGGTTGGAAACTTTGGGATGTTACAAACTGCATTATTTATTGTTTTCTTTTTCTTTTTCTTTTTATTTTCCTTTTCCCTTTCTTGGCCAATTTGGGCGTGACATGTGTCCTTGGTAATCTGTATGAAATTTTATCACCCCTGTTGTCCTGACAGTCCACTGAGTCTTAATATAGCACTGGTTTATTTTATCTCATAGCCGAAAAATTCTAGTATCTCAAAATTCTTATATCAACTCACTATTAATTATATCTCAGTAAAAGAAACTTTCCTAATTAATTTCATAATTTTTCTCCTCGTATAACTCCTTCAATTGCCGTTTCTGTAAAAACAGACAATCTATCGATATTAATTTAGCTCTAAATTCGATTAAAGCTAACCTCCTCATCATTTAGGGTTGGAATTAATTTTCTAAATTTCTATAATTCCTAAATGAATTTCCTTTAAATTTTCATAATTTTCTAAGATCTCTAGATATTTTTAATAATTAGTATTGGCTAATTTTTCTTAATTTAGCCAGAATATTAATAATTAAAATAATTTTTAATAAATTATTTTCAATCCGTATTTACTTTCTGGACCTCAAATACCATTCCACGGCATTAATTCTATTTTCTAGGATTTACTGGAAATTTTTAGGATTTCCGGACACTAATTACGATAATGCCCTTTATAGACCAATCATTTTAAAAATGACAATTTGGTCCCTTTTTCAGTTCTCACTTTAATTGTTGTGTTATTCATCTATCGTCTATCTCACCTAGCCTTGGTCAACCCTTAATCTTTCATTAATCATGCTAAAGATATCAGGGTATGACATATTTTTCTATTTCTAGGTTGGAAACTTTAGGATGTTACAAACTGTATCATTTGCTCAAAATTTTACATGGTCAAAATTTACCCTTAATTAGGTTAACGTTCATTCCTTTTTTGCAAAACTTGTCAAAATAAAACCGGGGCCATTCCATTATGATTTTGCCACATACTGTGACATCCCAAAAACTTTCGCCTGGCTACAGGGAATCAAAAATTGGAATGAGGGTCAATATAGGAACCAGACGGGGAGATGAAATAAGTGAAACCCCGATAAGATCCAAGCTGGCATTTTCGTAATTATCGGTTTATGAAGGGGTAAAAGGAAAAAATTGAGAAAAATTCTAGAAAATTCCTGAAAAATGTAAAAGGTATAGATTAGAGATTTTGAAAACTCAATTGAAGCCTAAAAAGTGAAATTATTATGAAAATAAATTATTATGGAATTTCACGTAAATTGAGGTTTTTGGAAAAATATTAGAAATTTTCGTAATTATCGGTTTATGAAGGGGTAAAAGGAAAAAATTGAGAAAAATTCTAGAAAATTCCTGAAAAATGTAAAAGGTATAGATTAGAGATTTTGAAAACTCAATTGAAGCCTAAAAAGTGAAATTATTATGAAAATAAATTATTATGGAATTTCACGTAAATAGAGGTTTTTGGAAAAATATTAGAAAATCAGAGGAAAATAATTATTTTAACTAGTTGGAGGCCTCAATAAATTTGGAAAAAAGATGAATAAATCATATAAATATTTATTTGAATTTATAAAATTAGTTTTATGCCTTGAAAGCTCAAGAATAAATTTAGGGAATTTATTTTCTCGCATAGAGGCCTAATCAGAGAAAATTCAAAATAAATACCTAGAGGTACCAAAAAATTCTGAAAAATTTCATATCACTTTCCCATATTAAAATATGAATTATCATGAATAAAAATAAATTTTTTGAGGTCCAGAAAAATTATGAAATGTTACTGGTGAATAGTAAATGATAAAGTTTCAAATTAGTTTGGGATTTTGTTTTAGATTGTGGACCAACTTCTTGGATTAGCACAAGCTATTTGTGGGACCCACATTGAGCCCAAGAAGGGTCCAATTTCGTTTGCTTGCTGGCTACTCCAGAATTAATTAAAATAAATACAAAATTAAGGGATAAATACTTGGAAAAATCTAGACATTGGCCACCTGTTCAAATCTAACTCCTTCTAGCATTTGATGACTGTAATATAACCCCCATGAGGTGGCAAATTTCATCCAAATAGGGAGAGGGAAGGCAAATCAGATTTTTCTATAAATACCCCCTTGGAAAATACAAATAAATGTTGGAAAAATAGAAAAATAAGGGGAGACTCTGCCATTGTAGCTTCAGCTCCATTTGGCCAAAATTCTTGAGTGTTTGGGACAAGTAATCACTTAACTTACATTAAGGAAACATTAAAGTGTGCTTATGCCTTACTATTCCTAAGTTTCAAGCTTGGTTAGTTGGGGTTTTTGGCTTGGAAAATTAAGGGAAAATGCTGTCAAATTTGGTCCAACCATGTAATGCTTAGGGAAGGACAGAAACCTTAATAATCAAGTGGAATAAGCAAGATTAAATGGTGTATGGATTGATTTTTGGAAGAAAATCAAAGTTAGGGTTTTAGGGCTCCTATTCGGCCAAGCACTATTCATACAGGAGCTGATTGTTTTAGCTTAATTTGATGATTTCAATGGCTTTAAAACATGTTTTTGTGTAGGGATATGTTGTTGGGAAGTGTTTAAAATTATTGGAATCAAAAATGAAATTTTTGAAAGTAAATACCACTGATTTGGCCAGTAACTGTTCATGGGGAAAGAGTTTGATTTTTGAGAATCTGATTGCACATTTCAATTCCTCATGAAAAATTGTGTTGGAATGAGTCATGAGGTTATTGATTCTAAAGGAGGAATCATTTTGTTAAAAATCAAAGAAAAAGGGGGGAAATTGTTAAGTTAATGTTTAAGTTTGTGTATAGGTTGTTTGGTTATTAATGTGGCCTGTGTTTATGCTTGGTTTAATAGGCTTGTGAGGAGGAAGTAAGGAAGATCATTGTCCCTTGTAGTGATCAAATTGGACAAGTAATAGAAGGTAGTTTTGAATGATAATTTGAATGTTTATCTTGCTTGTTTAATGTGATTTGTTGTTTGATTGAGGAACTTGTGTTCTGATATTGGTTGGTTGGTAACCTTGGTTTATGCTTTGGCCAAATGCATTGAATTACGTCATTGTGGAAGTGTTGATGTTTCTCTCCTAGCATGGTATTAAGCATGATTTTATGTGGTTGATTTTGTCTTGAGGTATGATAATATGTCACATTATAACTTCCTTGATTTACATGATAATTATAATTAAATTGCTACTAGGTTTTCCATGAAATCCCACCCCCTATGTTAAATTATGTCTCACTTAGGAAGTGACTCAACTATAGATGAAGGCAAGGAATTGGTGTTGGGATAGAAGAGCATTGTGGAACTAATGTCACTATGTTATGTGATGTAGTATGTTAGGAACTTTTTGTTAAGTTGTAATGAATTATGATTGATAATATGATGTAAATTATATTTTATGACATGTCATAATACTGGAAATGTGGATGGTATGATGCCAAAAGGATGTGAAAAGAGGAAAATGGGAGAAGAACTTAAGAAAATAGAATTAGGGGATAAAAATACCCTAAAAAGAGACTAATCTTGTGACACATAAAATAATAAGTAAATGATTGAATTTGGACCTAAGATTTTGTAGACTTATAGATCTCATTTTTAGCTTCAAATCAAATGGTAAGCTATCAAATTTGGAGTTTTGTGCTAAGAGTTATGCCCTTCCAAAATTGGATAAAAATGCTAGAAATTGGAAAATTGACCATATAAACAGTGCATCTTGTCGATTTTTTTGGTGCTGTTCTGGATGGAATTGAGTCTAATGGATATTTTCCTCTATAGAAATCTTAGCAAGGCTTCATGTGAAAATTAGAACCACTATGTTTCAATTTTTCTAGAATTAGTTATGAATTTTTAAAGTTGGCCTAATTTCGGATGAACAATGTACGAACAAAATTAAAGGTGAAATTTTGAAATTGAAATTTTTCATCCGAAAATGCTGGAAAACACTATATAATGGTTCCAATTGATGCATACTGGGGAAATTAAAGGGGTGTTTCACATACCGCAACATTTAACAATTAATTCTTCATAATTTACAACCCTTAAAAGTCATCAAAGTAATAATCCACAATTATTACAAATTTCCACATAGAGTCCAACATAACTCCATAATATTTTTCCTTCATGGAGACACCACCCTCCTTGCCCTTGGCCATATCACTTGAGGTCCTATTAGTGTTGTTTAAACATAGAGAGAAATGAGATTTCATAGAAATCTCAGTAGTAAAGAAATTACAATAATAATGTCAAACAAGCAAGATATATTACAAACAAGTTCACAAACATTTATTCACTTTTATGCCATGCAAGTATCATTCCAATCCATTCAAAATCAATATGTTAATGTATATTGTCAAGGCACACAATGCAACTAATCAACATGTCATCATCATCAAACAAATTCAAATATAACATGGCATATATTCAAGGAATCACATTATGTAACAACCAAGCAAGTTAAAATTAAAATTATAGATTCCACGCTACCTCTTTCTAATTCAAAGTTTTTGGGCCTCTTTGGTCCCTTTGTGTTCCTCTTTGTTCTCTTGCTCAATGCCTGTCAATCCATGTATAAATATATGCCATATTATCAACAATAACAAATAAAATACCATATGGTATCAATATAATTCTATAACCCTCTTTTTCTTTGACTTTTTGACTTTAATTTTCATCTTTGTTTTGGCAAGACTCAAGGGTCCTTTCTACACAATTTTTCATGTAGATTTCAAATATAAAAAATTACACCTTACTATCAGATTAACTTAGAGTTCAATTAGATCCATTTTAGACCACATTGAATGGTCTGGGGCTCAATTTTATCTCAAAAATGCTAATTTTTGGATTTTCACTATTCATTGGGTAAACATC
>NW_021632556.1:0-42678 GCF_004799145.2 Neltuma alba
AAGCAAAAGTGTTTAAAATCATTGGAATCAAAAATAAATTTTTGGAAATATACTACCCTATTTGGCCAATGTAGGCTAAAAGGGAAGGAGTGTGATTTTGATAAATATGAATTGATATTTAGAATCTACATGAAAGATTATGTAGGTATGAGCTAAGAGATTGATGGAATCAAAGGAGGAATAATTGGTCAAAAATCAAAGAAAAGAGGGATTTTAAGTAGGTTTCAGGTAAGTGTTTGTGTTCAAGCTTGAATGGTTATTAATGTGGCTTGTAATGATACTTGAATTGATAGGTTTTTTTGAGAAGAACCAAGAAGAACTCTAAACCTTCAAGAAACCAAATTGATTCAATCAAGCATAAGAGGTAGCATTGAATCTATAATTTGATTGTTTTTCTTGCTTGCGTAATGTGTCTATGTTGCTTGCTTTGTGTTGATTGAATTATGTTATGGTAATGGTTGATTTTATGATGCTTGATACACTTTCGCCAAATGCATAAAGATATGCCAATATGACTATATGCTTATTTTCTCTTATGGCATAATGCATGACATAATGATTTTGAGGATGTCTTGAAGTATTTGTAACAAAATGCATTATGCAAAGCTTAATTAACACGATGATTATGATTCATTGCTACTAAGATTTCTATGAAATCTTATTCTTTTATATTCTAATATTCACCACTAGGGGTTGGATCAAGTAAGGAGAAAGGAAAAGCATTCACTTGGAGGATAATTGAGCTTAATGTTATTGAAGTTATGTTTTGTAATTATTACACATTGTATTATATATTGTTATGTACATTTATGTATTATGTTGGAATATTGTATTAAAGATTGGGAATGCTTATATGTGAGTAATTAGTTAAGGAATCATGTTATGTGATTGGAAAGATCATACGAAGGAAAAGAAAAGAGAAATCAAGAAGTGTATGGAAAAGGATAAAATTTGACTTTTTAAGGGCCAAGTTTGACACAAAATTTTGTACAATTGGTTGAATTTTGAATTGAAACTTGGCAGGCTTATAAATCATATTTTACCTTTAAAAAAAGTGGTATTTCATTAGATTTTAAAGTTTTGTACAAAAAGTTATGCCCTTCCAAAGTTGAGCATAAATTCTGAAAAATTAAAAAATGATCATATGAACAGTACCACTTTGCATGAAATCTGCAACTATTTGGTAAATGCTGGATACCAATGAGTATTTTTTTTTCCTTAAAGATTGCATTAAGAGCTTTAAGTAGAAATTAGAACCACCTAATTTAAATTTTTCTAGAATTAGTTATGAATTTTCAAAGTTTTGGCTTTTATAAGGGTTACAATGAATAGTAACTTGAATTTAAGAAAATTTAAAGTTCAAATTGTTCCAACCTAAGGGCATAAGAAATGATCCAAATGGTTCTAATTGAGATAAAATAAGGTGTAGAAGTAAGGTGTGACAGTGCCCAACTCTAATTGCATGCTTCACTTGGCCACTGCACTTGTACTAATTCTTTCTATGGATTTAAATACTTTGATTCATGTGGCATACTTGGAGCAGGAACTGCTATCTGTTTGGTTAACTTTTTGCAGGATAATTATCACACCTCTTTTATTATCTCATTATATATCAATTGGAACCATTCGGAATCATTATAGAAGCCTTAAGTGTGAGAAAATTTTAATTTCACAATTTCCATTTTAGATTTCCGTACAATATTCACGACAATTTCGGCCAAGTTTAAAAATTCATAACTAATTATACAAAAATCAAAATGAAGTGCTTCTAAGTTCTATGGAAAGCTCTTGATATACTCTTTAAAAAAAAAATACTCATTGGTATTCAGATCTCATGCATCAATCCCAGACTTCACTCAAAGTGGTACTATTTATTTGGTCATTTTTCAAATTTTCAGGATTTATGCCCAACTTGGGAAGGGAATAAATTTCTGTACAAAACTCCAAATTTAATGAATTACCACTTATTTTAAAGCTAAAAATGAGATCTATAAGCATATCAAATTTCACATCCAGATTCATCCAATTGCTCAAAATAACATGGTTCAAACTTTACTCTCAAAAAGTCAACTTTTATCCCTTTTCTCATACTATTCTTGCCTTTTCTTTTTCTTCCTTTCTTCTAGTTTTTGTCAACCATATGGCATGTACTCACAGATAACCTTTGGTCAATTACTCATATATACTTATCCTTAAACATTGACATAATAATTCAATATGATTTACAACCATACATGACAACATATAATTACAAAACATTGCTTCAGTGACATAAACTCCCTCATCCTCTAAGTGAATCCCTTTTCTTTCTCCTTGCCCTTAGTGACACCATCTAGGATTCCTATTACTATTTATACATTGAGGGGAGTGAGATTTCATTGAAATCTCAGTAGCAATGAATTACAATCATCATGTAATCAAGCAAGTATAATGTGACATGCTATAAAACATCAAAACATCCTCAAGTCACATAAAATCATATTTTGCATCATACCAAAAGAGGAACAACAACACTTTCACATTGACATGTTTCTATGCATTTGGCCAAAGCACCATTAAATGTCATAAAGTCAACCATTATCACGACATAATTTCTCAATTCAAACAATCAATATAATCACATTAAACAAGCAAGATAAACAATCAAATTATAATTCAATGCTACCTCTTAATCCTTGATGCAATTCGGCCTCCTTAAGGGAATTATGCTCTCCTTGAATTTTCTCTCCACAAAACTTATCAATTCAGGCATAAACACATTCCAATTCATCAATAATTCAAGCATAAATATCAATGCTTGACATTAAGCTTAACTAAACCCCTTTTTCTTTGATTTTTGACATAATTATTCCCTATTAGTTTGCATCAATCTCTTGGTCTATTCCTATATAATTTTTCATGTAGAATCCAAATATCTAACCAGATTTATAAAAATCACACTCCTTTTCTTTCATTTAAACTTGGCCGAATAGGGGTCCATATTTTTTAAAAATTCCATTTTTGATTCCAATGATTTCAAACACTTCCCTTTAGTATATTTCTACACAAAAACATCTTTTGAACTCATTGGAATCATTAAAACACATCAAAACAAACTCCTATCCCAAGATAGCATAGTGGCCGAATTGATGTGTCTTGAAGCCTAGGTTGATTTTCTTCCAAAAATCAATTCATACACCACTTAAACATGCTTATTCCACATCATATTTAAGGTTTCTATCCTTCCTTAAAGCATAAGCATATTAACCAAATTTATGGTAGCAAAACGCCTCCAAAATAATTCAATTTCGTAATCAAAACAAGCTTTAATCTTAACCAACCAAAGCTCAAACATACCTTGGTGAATCCTTTATTAAAGCTTGATGATTTCTTGTCCAAAAGCACTTATCAAATTCAATCTCCAGCTCTAAAACGAAATGGGCAGCACCTCCCCTTATTTTACCAATTTTCTACCTATTTTTGGGTATTTTGAGGGGGTATTTATAGGCAAAATAAATCTAACTCTTATTCCCCCATTTACACATCCAAATGCCACCTAAGGAGGGTTATTTGGCAGCCATCCAATGCAAGAAGAGTTCAAATTTAAACAAGTGTCCTTTTTCTAGAGTTTTCCAACAAATATTTATGAAAATTGGATTTTATTTTAATTAATTTGAAGTGTCCAGAATTATCACAAAATTATGCCTCATTCCAGGCCCAATGTGGATCCCACACATGGTTTAGGATGGCCTAAAAAGATGGCCCACAAACCAAATCAAAATCCCAAACCATTTTGAAACTTTATCGGTTACTATTCACTAGTAACATTCCATAATTTTTCTAGACCTCCAAAAATTTATTTCTCTCTATGATAATTTACCTTTTAATATAAGAATATGATTTGGAAATTCAGAATTTTTTTTCCACCTCTAGGTATTTATTTTGAATTTTCCTCAATTAGGCCTCTATCAGTGTAACTACGGAAAAATAAATTCTGGAGCTTCCAAGGCCTAAAAATAATTTTATAAATTTAGAAAAAATATTTAGATGATTGGTTCATATTTTTCCCGAAATTATTGAGGCCTCTAGCTATTTAAAATAATTATTTTTCACTATTTTCCCAAAAGACCTCTGTATTCGGGAAGTTCCATAAAAATTTCTTTTTCCATAACTTTCACCTTTAGGGCCTCCATCAAGGTTCCAAACGTCTAATTCACCAATTTTTTATTTTTAGGGAATTTTTTTAGAATTTTTCTCAAAATTTTTCGTTTTGCCCTTCCTGGACTAATAAGTTTGAAAATGCTGATCGAGACCTTATCGGGGTTTCACATCAAAAGTTGTTTCATCTCGCCATCTAATTCCTACATTGGCTCTCAACCAAAATTTTCCATCCCTCTTGTCAATGCTAAATTCGACAAGATGTGACAACAATTGGTTGATTCCTTATGATTATCGAATTCCATACTTATTAGATCCTCTTCCAATTAAGCTTGAACCACCACCGACGAGCACAAGACTGGATTTCATCCTGATTTTCATCTCTAGCTATAAGCCACCATGATAGTAAGGTTGTCTCTTTTCTTACCTTGTTCTTGCTTCTATTTGATTATATGTTATCGAATAAGTGTGGGGGAGGAGCATAACCAGTAGTAAAAGGTAGTTTGTGTGCTTTAATTTCTTGTTTTGTGTGATATGTTTGTTTTGTCCATCCTACCCTTTACCCTTTTTCCTTGCTATCTTTCGTTTAGATTTGCATTGAGGACAATGCAAGAATTAAGTGTGCGGGTATGAATGTTTTGTTTTGTTTATGCCTTGTAAAAAGTGTTTTGTAAAAACCTTAGTTTTTAAAAACTTTTTGAAGGTTTAAGCTTGTTTCAAGAGTTTAATGTTGCATTTGTGATTGATTTTGATTTGGAAATCAATATCATGAAGTGACATGTTTTAGTGCATTGAGATTAAGCATGATATATTCTTTAGCCTAAGTGAATGAATATGGAAGACAAAGCCTAGTTGGAAAGATTCTTTAGGACTTTATATTTATTTCTTGTGTGTATTCACTTGTCTCTCATGCTCTCTAGAACTTTTCCTAGTTCTTAATTTAGACCACATGTAACATTTGCATCTCTTGAACATGATTGAGGCATTTATTCAAATTAGCTACTTAGACCAAATGGCCAATCCATACATGATTTACTATTTGCTACCCATTTGAGCCTTATAGTTGAATCTTCCATTCATTTCATTCCCATTTATATAACCTCTTTCTTACAAGGATGCATATCTCATTTTATTTATTCTTTTTTAGAATTTACTAGCATTATGATGGATTTAATTGATGGATTGATATGAGAAAGTGCATACTTGAGCATAGGTGGAAGAAGAAAAGGAAAAAAAGAGATGAAAAGAAAAAGAAATAAGAAAAAAAGGAAATATGAAAAATATATAAAGTTGAAAAGAAATGAAAAAGCAAGATAAGGAGAGAAAGAAGGAATAAATGTACGCTTGCAACTTTAGAGTTCAAGATTAAGAAATCAAACCTTCCATTGAACATTGCTAATGTTATTGAATTCTACTTATTGATCTACACTTTATCTTCTTCTTTATATGCATTCGTGTGCATTACCTTCCTACCCTTTACATTACAAGCCACAAAAGTCCTCTTGATTCTTGAGTGCTTATGTATTTGAGTTGTGGAGAGGTAGAGCTATTACAAGCATATGGTAGAGCATTTGAAAAAGTAAATTAAGTGAAAGAACCCTAAACACTTATGAGTTGAGTGATACACTAAACCCTTGTGTCAGTCTTCTATATCTTGTTCACTTGGATTAAATTGCATATCATTGATTGATTTCTTTGCATTAGAATGTTCCATGGATTGATATTAATTGAAGAGTCGTTGTTGATTGTATTATAGCTTGAACTCTTGAGCATGCCTATTCCTTCCCCATCATCTTTCGCTTTTACATTATGTTTAGATTTGATTTTTCCTGGGAGTGTAAAAGTTAAGTGTGGGGAAGTTGATAGGCTCCATTATCTATATACGTTTCTAGTCCTAAACTTATACTTTTGCCATTTATGATTGCATATTTTGGGTATAATTAGTCTTCATTATGCATAAGAGTTAGTGAATGGAATTGTAAGGTTTTATGTGTTTTTGTATTTTTGTATGATTTTATATGTGTGTACTTTTGATCTCATGGTTGGTGTGCATTGTAGGTAGCTTTATTAACATCTAAGTGCCATTCTGTCTTATTTCATAATGGTGCACATTTATCTTCACCGCGATAAACACACGTAATAGAGAAGCGCAGATCCACTCATCCAAGCAATGTCGTTTTGGCTTCACTATGGTTCAATATTCTCTTCACCATGGCAAAAGGCCCAAAACTCTCTAGATCAGATCCCATTTTTATTTTTTCATCTAGATCTTGATTCTCTCCATCCTCTCCACCCATATTTCATCCCATCCACCACTCCACACCATTTCTAACCACACCCTATCAATTTCCACCGATCATTCTTCTCCTCTTCCATGATCTGATTCATATCCATCTCCAATTCAGAGGTTGATGACCAATAGAAGAACAAGAGCTTGGTGTAGCTATTTTTCAGTCATGAGTAGCTAAATTCCTCTACTCCTTGATCATTGATAAAGCTACTCTGAGTTTTTAGAGCCTAAAGGAAGCTTAATTGTGTTTAATTTTAGTTTCTACTCTATATGTATGTTAATTGCAGTTCAATTAATGTATGTATTGAGGATTAGTGCTGGTATGCCTGATCTAGATTCTGATTACTTGTATTGGATTTACCTTTAATGGATAATCAATTGCCTTATAGTCCTCTTGTCTATTGTAATTTATTGTTCATGTTCTTGAATCTTTCAATTGAATGTGCTAGGTGTCTAGGTTTGGTTGAGAGCTAAAGAACCTGTGTGAGTCCAATATAAGCTAAGTTCTAAGATACTTTATCTAATTAACGAGTTAGGTGGCTAACAAAGTTAACTAGGTACTAAGAGTGTTGGCTTAGTGAGATGCAATTGAACTTAACATAAGTGAAACAAGGAAGTGTAACCAAGTCAACCATCAAGGAGATTCACTACATTCATCATCCACTCCATAATGAAATAAAAAAATCATAAACAATCGTTATCTTTTCTTAGTTTAGAACAGTTAATTCAATTCTGTCACTTTCCTTGATTAATTTGTAATTAACACCTAGATAGTTAGTAGTTGGCAGCTGGCTTCTCAAAGAGATCAATGCCTAGGTTAGTTGCCCTATAATATAGTTAGCTTGGTTATTGTTTTGAGAGCCCTATGACACGGTTCATCAAATTTAGCACTGTTACTAGGGAGCCTAGCTCTTTGGTAATTGTGTGTCCAAATATCATTTTGGCTGAGTTGTGTTGTTGCATTTCTCTTTACTTGTGATTGCTAGTTTAATAAAAAAATTTTGAAAAATTCAAGAAATATTTTGGAGTATTGTCATTCTTTGATTTGATTAGTGTTTTTGCTCGTTTACTTGTTGGAAAATTGCTATTAGAAACTGTCTTGGTGAATAGGGAAGTGGCAAAGTGATAAATAGGTTTGAGAAGCTGCTGTCCTGTATCAGAAGTTGATTTTTTCACCTTTTGCTGTAGCGCTCATCACCAAAAAGAAGGAAGTTTGGTTCGGCCAAGGTTCGCCGTGGCACAATTTGGTGTTCGCCATAGCAATTATCATTGAGAGAAAGAGAGTTTAATTTGACGAAGTTTCACTGTGGCACACTCTAATCTTCATCAAAGTAAAGTGCCCTGCTGTAGAAAATTTCTGAATTTGATCTAGCTTGTTTAACATTCCTTTTCTCGGGTTCTTTGATATTCTCTTGAGTGTTTTAATCTGCTCTTGATCTGCATTCATTGATTCTTTGATTGATCCATTCAAATTCTTGATTCTTGAAGATTGAACTTTTTGTTGGATGCTTAATTGCTTAAAATGTTCAAGTACTATATGACCAGATATGAAAAAGAAACACTTTTGCCACTTGACATTGAAATAAATAAGACCTTAAGAGCACTTAAGAAAGAGAGGTTACTTGAGAGTACTAGTGGTTTGCATTTTAAACATGCTATACCTTTTACACTTCCATTTTCATTGCATTCTGAATAGTCTTGCGATTCTTCTAAAATTGTTGAATCTGATTCTTCACTTGGTAATTACATAGACCATCATTTTATTACGAATCAAAATAATCTTCCTAAGGGTAATGAAGTGTCACACCTTACTATAATATTGACTTAGATTCCTTTCAAAATCATTTTAGACCACATTGGATGGTATTGAGCTCACTTTTTTCTATAAAAACGCTAATTTTCGGATTTTTACTGTTCATCGGGTAAAAAAATCCAGTTTTTCTGGCCCAACTTCAAAAATTCATAACTTATTCTACAAAAATCCAATTAGAATGATTCAAAATTATAATTAAAGCTCTTTAAGTCCTCTTTCAAGGAAAAATAATTTCATTGTCTAATTCCTTATGAGAAAGTGTCAGGTTTTTGAGAAAAGCAACACTGTCCATTTGCCAAAAACCCTGATTCCCAGATTCTGACCTTTAACTTTGAAAAATAATTATAAATAGTATACTGGGCCATGTTTAATGTATTAGGTATCAAATTGAAGCTCAAGATGTTATCTTTCATCATACCAAATTTCACAATTTAAAACGTTCAGGAATATAATCAAAAAGTCACATGAACCGGTCAGGGTCAGTGTGCTTCCAGCACTGTTAGTTTAATATGTACATGACCAAAATATTATCATGAAATTTTGTGGCTAAACTCCACAAATCAACCTTCAATCTGTAGCTTCCCCTTGGAGGATTCAGGTCCTAAAATGTTACATTATTTTTGGGGGATGAGATTTTTGAAAATCCCAGTAGTAAATTAACCAACTATAACACCAAGCAAGTATCATTATTATGCATGATCATATTAGCTACTATTGATGAACTAACATGCTTATCATTTGGCAAACTCAAACATGCAAAAGCCAAAGCAAGATACTATAAAGAGCAGCCATATAACAATCAAGAAAGCTCAACCACAATAATAATAATTAACCATACAATAATTAACAATGCTAGTTAGTGGTAGTAGCTAGGTTTAACTTACTACCTTATTCCAAAAGTCTTAGCCTTTCTTCCTTCTCCTCTTTCCCTTGGCAAATATCAAACCTTAACCATGTGATCCAACAAAAATGGCAGCAAGAATCATTATCCAACTATGAAAAAGTAAGAACATATATCAAAATGATTCTTGAACCATAAAGTTCCCTCCTTTGTTCACTAGTTTTAGATTTGGTTCTCTTTAACCCTAAAAATCACTCCTTAACTTGTTCCTACATGGATTTTCATGTAGATTCCAAAAATGGGCTTAGATTTATGAAAATAAATTTTCTTCTTCCAGCCACACCTTGACCGAACCACTAGAGGTTTTGACCCAAAATTTTCAACTTTGCTTTTAAGCTTCCAACACTTGTTTCTTCTGGTCTACCCTACACCATTCCTCATTTTAAGCATCATGGAAGCCTTAAAACAATGAAAAGCTCATCCTAGGGTCCAGTTCTTCACTTGGCCAAAAATAACTCTCACAACAACAACCATAAAAAATGCTTTAAAATCACTTAAACTCACTTGCCAACACTAGGATCTAGCTTGTGTTGTTGTGTCTTAGCAAGTGTTATGATCAAAACTTCTTTCCCCTTTTTATTAATCAGTTTGGTCCACATTAAGAGAGGGAAGAGACAGATTTTAAACCATAAAAATGAAAGAAAACAAAGTAAGAACACCTCTAGTACCAAGATCTAACCTTGCAACTTGCTTGAATTAATGACCAAAGGTGCTCCCTTTCTTCTTGTTTTCTCTCAAACTCTCTCTTTTTCTTCCACTTCCTCCCTTGCACGAAATATGGGTCTGAAAATGGGGAGGGAAGAGCTGATTAATTGGCTCAAAATATCTCAACCACCTTCTTTAATGATAATCCAAGTGTCATTACCCTACTAAGTCTTGATTCCTCTCTCTCAATTAACATAATTCCAAATGAAATTATTTACTAAAGTCAAAATCCTCTCCATTCATGGAATGACACTTGGCTAATTCAAATCTTCTCCTTCAAGAGCTTGACACTTGGCTCATTAGGATCCCTTGGATTTGCAAGACACCAATCTTGCTTTATCAGTATACTTTAGGCTCTGAGTTTAACTTCTTTTCTATAATTACAGTAGCTTAGCCTCTGTAATTATTTTCTATCAGATCCTTAATTTATTCTTCTCATTATTATCTTCCCAAATTTTCCTCTTTATCTGAAAATTAATTTCCTAATATTTAAATAAAAAAGAAAATTAATTTCCTTCTCTTTAGGGATTTTTCCACTTTTCACATTTATTTGGAAAAATCTTGGACAATTGAGACTTTCCATTTAATTCCATAATTCCTTATAATTCCTTGGGATCTCATAGAAATTTTCTTAGAATTTTATTCCTCTTAAAATTTATTTGGAATTTTCCAAATAAAATCCCTCAATTAGCCTAAATCACCCTTAAATTCTCTTATAATTTCTCTAAGGGTAATTTGGTTATAAAACCAACTTTATAATTTCATATAACTGTCAAAGGATATTATCCCTATTTTTCCTTAATTTTCCATGGCTCGAAAATATTTTTCCTTATTTACATTTGACCAATTTTCTTTAATTAGTCAATTTCCTATAATTGGCTTGAAAAATTACTGTAATTATTTTCCACCAAAATTCTTTGACTTTTCCTTATTATTTTTAATCCTCAATAATTTGAGAATATTTCTTATCTCTAATTATTATAATGCTGGATGTGACATGAAGCACCTAGGGTTAATAAAGTTCATAGAGAGGAGGAAAGGCCTAATCTGAAAAACAATGGGCAAGGGCAACAAGCTGAAAATAATAGAGCTAATGTTGGGCATAGAAGCATAAGAGAAATGAATTCTTTTAATGTTGATTGTAATCTTTATGGCTTCTACAATTTTAATATGATTTTGAATTAAAAGGAGCTTTGATAAGTGCCTTACCTAAATTTCATGGCAATAAAAGAGAGGATCCACATAGACATCTCCAAAACCTCCATATGATATGCTCTTCCATGAAGCCTCCAGAGCCCATCTTGATGATGTACTGAGTAGAGCCTTCTTGTTTTTTGTGAAAGGCAAAACTAAGGAATGGCTACACATGTTGTCTCAATATTTTGCAATGCTTTCATGGGAGCAATTGAAGAAGCAATTCTTAGAAAAGTATTTTCTTGCTTCAAAGACAGTAAGAATGAGGAAGGAAATCTACAGTGTTTAATAAGAAATTAGAGAAAGTTTATATGAATATTGGTCAAGATTTATAGCTCTTCTTGCTAAATGCCCACACCATCAGATTTCTCAACCATATTTGGTTCAATACTTCTATGATGGATTACTAGATCATTAAAAGTCCACCATTGATGTTGCTGCTGGTGGTTCATTGATTGATTTGACCTCTCAAGGTGCATGGGATTTGTTAGAAAAAAATGGCTATAAATAATTAACAGTTTGGAGTTAGAAATACTGCTCAAGTACATAGAGTAGGAGCTTGGCAAACTGATAAAATCCTAAACAAATTGGCCATTCTAAGTGATCAAATGGTTTGTATGCAAAAGGCTATGCAAACTCAACAAAGCCATCAAGCTAAAGCCCTATACTCTACCCCTATGACTCAAGCCCTTGTTCCTCCCACATGTGATGTTTGTGCTAGCCCTATGCACACTACTCCTAATTGCTCCTCTATGGTTGAATTTAGAGAAGTAGCTGTCATGAACTTCCAAAGACCCAACCAATTCTCCCAAAACACTCACACTAATGGTTGGAGAGGAGACCTCACATCTAAGTGGAGTGGCAATGATAATAGAGGATTTCAAGGTAGTCAAGGTAAGGAAAATATGTATAGAGGTGTTGGAGATTCTCAAGGATATTTTAGGAATGCTTTTATGGGAAATTATGTTGGACTATCTACAATAAGAGAAATCTCAATTCAAGGACCCAATAGAGAGGATACTTTATTAAAGACGATGAGCAAGTTGTGTGACAAGTTGAAGCAACTTGAGGTCAGAAACAATAATCTCCAAGCCTTTGTTACTCAAATGGAAAACTTTAAAAGTGAGCAAGATGCTAAGAAAGGAGACCTACCCTCCAACACTGTTATTAATCCCAAAGGCTTAAATGCTATAAGTTTGAGGAGTAAGAAGATAAATGGGAAGAAAGATGATGAAAGTGAAGATGAAGAGGTTATGTTGAATGAAGATTTGTAATCCCAAGAGCCAACCTCTACAGCTATACCCTTATCTGAAAGTGTGAAGGAGAAGAGCATTTTGAAGAAAAAGGCCACCACACTTGTTAATGATAAAAAAGATGTTGGAGCTGCTAAAGGGAGTCCACCTCACACACACAAAGCTATTAGCAATAAAGGTGATGAGGTAAATCTCAAGAAACTTCCCTTTCCACATTCTTATCTTCAAGACATGAGAAAATCTAATCCTATTAAAAGAGATGATGATTTGTTTGAGCTGTTTAGTAAATTGGAAGTTGATATACCTTTACTTGAGTTGGCCTCTCAACCTAAATATGCTAAGATATTGAGAGATTATTGTAGGTATAAAAAGAAATTCAAACCTAATGAGATGGTCCAACTAGCTTCTAATATTAGTGCACTTTAGCCCAAATTATTGGTTAGGTGTCAAGACCCGGGGAGTTTCACTATACCTTACACCATAGGAAGGACTACTATTCCAAAAGACTTACTAGACTTTGGAGCTGCCATTAATATGATGCCCAAGTTAGTTTATGAGTCCCTAGGTATCACTACTCTTAAGCCCACTAGTGTTAAGTTGCAATTAGCAGATTACACTGTTAGATATCCATATAAGGTGCTGGAGGATGTGCTAGTAAAGGTTAAGGACTTGCTCATTCCTACATATTTCTATGTTTGGGACATATCTAAGGAAAGCATGAATGAAGATGCATTAATTGTTGGTAGACCTTTCATGAGATTTGCTAATACTAAAATTAAAATGAAGGAAGGTTCTATCACAATAAGTGTAGGAGATCATTTTGTGCATTTTAACATGTATGAGAGCACGAAACAACCTAATGAAGACTATTCCTTGCATGATGTGCACTTTATTGATAAAATTGAAGATGATTTGCATGTTAAAATAATAGTGCTTCTTATATAGTTGTTGAATCTTCTAATGCACTCATGGTCCATTACCCCCATTCTACCCCTTCTTCTATTTGCCCCTCCCATGGTAGTGATGTATTGTGTTCTAATGCTTATTCATTGGATTATACTTCTTCTACTCCATGTAATGTTTCATGTAAGGATACTATGCTTGTTGAACCTCCCAACAACCTAAAAGTTCTAGAGAAAGGTACTTCTTGTGGTGATTTTGTAGGTTTTAGTGGAGCTGTGAGGTCTCAATCTAAGAAGCCACTAAATTTGATCCAGGCATTGAAGGAGACAGGACAACCTATGAAGGTTTTGTGTGAGATTTGTCATCTACCATCAAAAGAAGAGAAATCATTGGACCTTACAGCTAAAGTATTGACAAGTCCACTTCTTCTACTACATGCTCTATCTTTGGATCCCAAGACACTTGCCAAGAGAGCTCTCTAAGTTGATAAAGAGGAGTATGACATTGGTGACTATGTCATGGCCTATGTTCCTAACTACTCCACACCTCACGAAGACTTCAAAGAGACTTAGATAGGACCTTTGGAGGTGGTCTCAAAGCTTTCATATAGGAAATACAAACTGAAGGATGGCTTTGGCAAGCATTTTCACTAAAGAGCAAACCGCCTTTGCCTCTACTACACTATTTATAAGTCTCCATAACTAAGGTTGTATCTCTCCTTTCCCTTGTTCTTAATTTCTACATTGAATTAAATGCTTTATATTGCTGAACAAGTATGGGGGAGAGATATACTAGTAGAAAAAGATAGTTTTGAACTTTTTATGTGATGTTCTGCTCTTCCACCTTACTCTTCGCATTTCCAAACATACTGTTCAAGTCTAGTTTTTGAGTTGCATTGGGGACAATGCAACGTTTAAGTGTGGGGGAATGCTCAGTGTTCAGTGCTTAGCGTGTCTTGTTGGTATTTTTGTGTGTTTGTTTGTGTTTTGTTTTCTAACTCCTTTTGTTAGATAAATGGCTCAAGTTTTTTCAAAAATTTTCTGCGCTTTTGGAATAAATTAGTGATGTCTTGTATCTCAATAGCATTTTGGATTGATCGTGATTTCTTACTTATTGAAATGAAGTGTAAATGTCATATGCATTAAGTTCTAGTTATGGTGCATAGACTAGGTTTGATGAATGTGATAGAAACAAAAAGCCTAGTTGGAAGGATTTAAGCCTATTGTTCATTTCATTGTGTGTGACACATCCACTTAGTCCATTGCTCTCTAGAACTTGTCTTGGTTCTTACTTGAGGTTGCGTTTGCATTAACATGATAGAGATGATATAGGCATTCTTTTTTTTTTTCTAAGCTAATTTGACCAAAAAGCCAACTTGAAAAACTAATCCTTTGTTTAACCCTTTAAGCCCATCATTTTCAGTTCTTCACCCACTTATTTGGGAATGAACTCAATTGTGTTGCATCTCAATCTTTTCTTGAGTAGGATGACACTTTATATCATTGAAATGTAAGAATTTGACCTTTTTGTGCATCTTCATTATGGCAAACTTAATATTACGTTGCAACGAAATAGATAAACTAGAAACCGAATGCTTCTATAATACTTCACCATGGCAAACTATCCTAAGAAGAGGAAAAGAAAAAATATATATAGAAAAGAAAAGGAAAAAAAGAGAAAGAAAGAAAAGAGAGTGGGAAAAAAAATAAAAAAAAGATGATGAAAGAGGAAAAAAATAATAGAAAAAGATGTATTGCTTGAAATAAGTGAGCTTCATTGAGTTGTCTTCTATACTCCTGCACATTCAATTACATGGAAGCATGTGGTTCATTTTGATTTCCATTCTTCATATTTCCTCTCCATTACATCCATGCATTTAACCCTCCATTCATTTACCTAGCCAACATTACAACCTAATAAAAGTCCTATTGATCTTTTGTGTCATTGTTGCTAATAGTGGAGAGCTTAGAACCATTACAAGCATGTGGTAGACTATGGTTAAGTAGATGTTGATTGAAATTATTCCACTGAGAGTTTAGAGTGAAACACTTGTCCTTAGGAGGTTCCTTGAGCATTCTTTTGGGTTAGTCTTTTCACCGTTTGTTAGTTCTTTTAGCATACACATAAGCCTAGATTGGATGTGAGTATGGAATTGTGATTACCAAATGTGATTTTTGATGCTTACATGGTTCATTCATTCCTACCTCTTGTTTTGCATTAAAATGTTTTGCCCAGGAGTGCAAAGCTAAGTGTGGGGGAGTTGATAAGACTCATATTTTACATATATTTCCTAGTCCAAACTTATGGTTTTGTAGCTTTTAATTGTGTAATTTAGGTTAAGATAGAGGTTTTTGTGCATCAAGGGTATAAGAGTCAATTGTGTGCTTTTATATGATAATTCTTCAGTTTTATTCATTTATTGGCTCTTATGTATCCTACATACTTTAGCTTAGATGACGATAAGCTTAATTTAAATATTGTAGGTGATCAGAGCTTGAAGAAATCAAGAAAGGAATGATTTTACCTCCCTTCACCACGGTGCACTTTAATATTTACTGTGGTGAACACGTGTGATAAAGGAACGCAGTGTCACTAATCCAAATGACATTGTTGTGGCTTCGCCGCATCGCATAACTCCCTTTGCCATTGTGAAGGAGCAAAATTTTCCATATTTAAATTCCAGAATGCGCATCAGATTCGTCATTCCATCACTTTTATGTTTTCTGCTTAGTTTCTCCCCCCGAGCTCTCTCATTTGTCTCCCCTCACATCCCTATCATTCTCCATCATCAATTCATATTTCTACTCCAATTCTTCCATTTTCTATTGATTATTCACCTCCATTCTCCCTTAGATCATGGCTGCCATGGCTATTAAGGTTGCTAAGCTTGATGAAGCTGTGATTTCAGTCATAAGAGGCTAGATCTTGATTTCTTGATGTTCAATAAAGCCCATATGAGTTCCTGAAGCTATATTGGGAGTTTCTTCTACCTTAATCTTAGTTTCACTCTCTATATTCATAGATTGTAATTTCTAAGGCTTAGATCTGTGATTTGTGATTGTACAGAGGTGTAATTCGGTTGATTTACATTTAGACTAAGATTTGGATTGTATTTTGCACTTTAATTGATTGATTGGATTGATATTTTCTTTTATTTTCTTCTCGAGTGTTTGAATCTCTTGATTGACCAGTTAGGTTTCTAACATTTGTTAATTAAGAGAGTAAAATACCTTTTGTAGAGCATAATCCATATTAAGCATTTAGATGAGTTTGATGAGTTAGGGTTCTAACTTATTAAATTCTTTGTTTGTAGAAGGCCTTCACAAACTGAGTCTAATAAAGGAATTAAAACTCAATCAAGAGATGAACTAGGATGATTGGTGGACTTAACCATCAAGGATAACTCATAATTGCATTCATCTCACTCACTAAGTCTAGAAATTATAAAAAGTTTAGATAGTTTTACTTTAGTCATTGATTCAGTCACTGGTTACATAATCACTTCATACATCACATTTGGTTAATTTGATATTTGTGCTAGATTACCAAGACATTTATAGGTTCCTCAAGAGTTCAACATCTAGGTTAGTGCCACTTTATTGCATTTAGCTTAGTTTTATTTGGTAGTCTAGTGATAAGGCTCATCAAGGAGGAGGCTCAAGAACAAGCAAAAGGAACAAAGGAGCAAGGCTTGATAAGAGGTGGCAAGAACTTACAATTTTAGTATTAAATTACATTGGTTGTTTTGCTATGTATCCTATGCCATGATATGGTTGAGTTATATATGATGAAATTTGTTTAACTCCTTGCATTTATGCCTTGGCAATGTGTATAGTGGAGTTGTCAATGGAATGATTATGTGCTTCCTTTCCATTGCATGAAAATGTAAGTAAATATGTGAGAACGTTCTTTGCACATAGCATGAATAAACCTTGCATTACTAATACTATAATTATTGTTCTTTGTTCCTGAGGTTGCTTTGAAATTTGACCCCTTTTATATACAATTGGCACTCCTAGGGTTGGCTCATCAAGGGAGAAAGGAAAGAATGTGGATGCTTGAGAAGAAACTTGTATAAAATGTTATGCATTCTTATGTATTATGTAATCATAAGTTGAATGGATTTATGTAATGTATGTATGCTTATATGGACTGTTGCTCCCACTTCTTGGGAGGTATATGACATATAATCTATGATGGTATGAATGACCTTTGGTAAAAATGTAAGTTAGGAGTCAAATTCTACAAGTTAAAGCAATTAAATGAGATAGAAATGCTTGAAAAACCCTAACTTTGAGGGTATGTCTTTTATGACCAAATGATGGAACCTAGCTGTGAAATTTGGTAGACGTAAAGTTTAGATTTTAAGCTTCAAATGAAGTAGTATATCATCTAATTTGGAGTTTTGTATGAAAAGATATGAATTTTTGAATTTAAGATAAAAATTTGGAAAATAAAAATTGACCAGATAAATAGTGTTCCTTGGGAATAAAATGAAGTTAGAATGGATTAAGTTAATGACTAGTAGGAATTTTTCCTCCACAGAGAATTGAATGAGCTTCAAATAGAACTTGGAACCACCTTATTTTATTTTATTTCTAGAATTAGTTATGAATTTTCTTAATTGGCAAAATTTTTAGGGTTACCAAATAAATAGTAATCCAAGAAAGTAACTTTTCAAAATATGGTTTCTTAAGCCTAATGCCATGCAATGTGGTTCCAATTAACATGTTTTAGCTCTATATATGGTCTACAGTTAAGGTGTTACATTTTTGTTATCAAACCAAATGTTCTGGCTCTGTGTGATTACACTATTTGCATGTTAGAATTTTGCATGAGTTATATGTTAAAAGATTTGCAGGAAAGGTAGTAAAGATGACATATGTTGGAGGTAACTCAAAAGAGACCATTAATCAAAGAATGCCAGGGGAGGGATTTCTTCACGCTACTATGAAAAAGAGGAAGATCATGTTCCTCCTCCAGGGTATTATTTAGTAGGATAGAAACCGAAGCATAGTTGTTCCTCCACAACATCTAATGGAGTGATAAATGTAAGAACCCTCTTCCTTAAACATCAATACTCTTCATAAGACCACTACTATGGTAGAAAAGGAAAGTTGTTAATACGAGCTACCATAGTAGAAGGAAAATTTCATATTTTTAGAAATTGACTTTCAAACTCGGGTTAACCCGATAGACGTTGCATGCAACTAAAATAAATCCATTCATATCCACTGGGCCTCCGAGCCTCCGGCCCGGGTAACACACACATCAAAATCAGCCCATCCAAATTGTTTTCAACCATATAACAAAGTTCCATAAAACAATAGCAATGGCCTCCGGCCAACTAAAATAAGGGGATAACGCATCCTCCAATTTACAATAGATGAACATTCAAAATATCACAAAAGACCCTAACTGTGGCAATATACAACATATCCATACATAAACAAAGGCTAGAGGCCTAAAGCTAACCAAGCTCAAGCCTCTGCGTCTCTTCCCGAAGGCGCACGCCTAGAACCTTCACCTGAAAACATTGTAAACCACGGGGTGAGACAAAGTCCCAGTAACCAGCCTTTCCAATACTAGGTACTACTAAATAGGTGCTCGTGAGGTGTCAAGTGGGGCAGTTCACAAATAATACATAATGATAGCCACAACAATTTATGCCAGTGCAATGATGCAATCCCATCAACCAAATCCCTCACTTTGGGGGATTTTCAGGAGCCGAACCCGGCCTATCCCTCACTATGGGGGACGTAAGGAGCCATAAAGGCCTATCCCTCACTCTGGGGGACGTAATGAGCCCGAAGGCCTATCCCTCACTATGGGGGACGTAAAGAGCCAACCATCATGCATTAATGGAGGCCTTACCACGTGGTAGTAACTGACAACTCTCACCAAATTCCCAATCAATGCATCATGCTCAAATCATAATCAAAGAGTAATATTCATTTCACAATTAACCTCATTCAGTGGCATATCTTTCACAATTCAAGAATTCATTCATCATTAGTCAAAACCCCCACAAGACGGTTTTCCTTTTTTATACACAACATACGGTTCGAACATAATTTCTATTTAGAGCACAAAACATAAATCTACTCACAATACCACAGAAGCAAGTACTAAGGATTGGAAAGTGGTTACCTCTCGCCTGAGCAAGGAATAACAAACCAACGATGTGGCCCCGTGCACCACCAAGACTCACAACCAGTCTACACAAGCACACAAACACACAACCATCATATATTAGCTTTCAAACTAATAATGTGGCCAAAAACACACTTGGGGACACAAAATTCCTATCTCCCATCAAAACTCTACCCAACTCAAGGGGGTATAACTATCAAGACAACACTCCAAAATCCTCAAAGTCCATTAAAACATCAAGTCTCCTTCCAAGCATGAATTAGAGTTCAAACCTCAAGGACCCACTATAGGCATTCGACCTCCAACATCTCATTTGAGCAATTAAGGTTCCAACAACAAATCTAAACCAATTAAACATCCAATTTAACCCAAAACAATCGGTCAAAAACCTCAGTTCCATCATAACTTAGAAAAACCTAGAGTTCCACTAAAAATCCTCAGAAATTCCAAGTAATTCTAAGAAAGAAAGAAGATTAGAGGTTAAAATCACTTACTTGAGGTAATGGATCCTTAGAAATGTCTTTCCCAAGCCTCAAAACCGAAACCCTAGCAGAGCTCCTCTCTCCTCCTTCAGATTTTCTAATTTTCGCAACACTGAACCCTCCAGCGATTATATAAAATCGCGACCTTTCGCCGCGGCGAACTAATCCCGAGAGGGATTACTCGCCTGAAAACCTGACTTCGCCGTGGCGAACCCCAATTTTCGCCGCGGCGAAAGCTTCCCGAGAGGAAACTCTCGCTCGCCCAGAAGAACTTCGCCGCGGCGTGCCCTAACCTTCGCCGCGGCGAAACCTTCCCGAAAGGGAAGCCTCGCTCACCAGAACAACTTCGCCGCGGCGTACCCCAGACTTCGCCGCGGCCAAACCTTCCCGAGAAGACACTCCCCTCTGAAACTCCCGGTGCGCCGCGGCGAAGTTTACTTCGCCGCGGCGAACATACCCTGAAAGGGGTACGTTCACCTATTCCTCCAACAAACCTCAAATCCAACCCAAACACCAAGATCAAGATTAAATCACTAATCTATCCTCAAGATCAACCCAAAAGAGGCCATTAAAACCCGATAAAACTTAGGATGTTACAATAAATATGAATATTTAGGATGATACAGGGAGCTGTCCAGTGCCTAGACTAGATAGTAATGAACCTGGACCCAGTGTGGTGTTATTACCAGTGCTGTTAGAGCTCCCTACATATGGTGTACTAGTAGAAGAGTTCAAGCTATGGGCCAGGCATATCAAGAAAAATGAGAACCAAGAGGTCACAGTCTATCTTAAGTTTTTGTACCAGATTAGGGTTCTGTATTATACAGTTACTCATAAGGACCGCACACTAGATAATGCAACATGGATTAATACACTACTTGAAGTGCTTCCTTATACACACATATGGTGTTATGGGTTCTATCACTTCTATCACATGATACCAGTTATCTTTGGGCAAATGGTTGACGCAGTAGAGACTTTGTTTTAGTTAACTTCCCATAGATGACTGTTAGTCATAAGTTAAACTTTTAAGTAGAATGTCATGTGAATGATAGTTAGTACACTTGATTTCTGGCGCTTATTGTTTAACAATAGAAATGAAATATAAGTTTATATACATAATAGCTCTGTTCCTTTTATAGTTTAGCGGTACAAAATAGTTAGAACTAAAAGAAACATTGGAATGGAGGAACAGCACAAGGAACGTCATAGGCCCCCTGTATACCCGATTCAAGTAATAATGAATCATTTAGAGGAACAACAATGGACAATAGAAGAGATTTGAGCTAATCAAGCTCGATAAGAACAAGATTGGGATGCTGCGATAGTGTCAGTAGTGGCAGCATCAGCAGCAACAGTAGTAAACTTGTGACAACCTAAGTAGGGAAGGGCCAGAGTGCCTCAATAGCGAGTCTAACCCAAGGTCTACCAGTTGACCAGGTGAGACTAACAGCAGAACAAGATATCCAGTATTGGATTAGTTGCTTTCATAAAGACAACCCACCTGTCTTTGAGGGGATATTCGACGTGCAAGTAGCCAAGGACTGGATTACCCAGCTAGAGAAGATATTCAAGGTGATGGATTGCCCATTAGAAACAAAGGCATAAATGTTCATATACGAGCTAGAAAAAGAAGCTGATCAGTGGTGGAAGAACATAGAGTTTGTGTTGCAAGCTGATAATACCCTAGTTACATGAGAAGTATTTAAGAAATAGTTTTTCCATTAAAGTATGTCTAAACTTGATTTTGGTTGGATTTAAGGGTTGTTTTGATTGATATTTCATGACAAACTCTATGGTGTTATGCTACTGTAATTCAGCCTGAATGACGAAGCATTAGGGAAGGATAGAAATCATGAATATGAGATTGGAATCACATGTTTAATTAATGTTTGGATTGAATTTTGGAAGAAATCAAATTTAGGGTTCTATTGCATACCATTCAGCCACTCGATGTTCTTGGTGTAAGAGTTTGTTTGGATGTGTTTTAATGATTCCAATAAGTTCAAAAGGTGTTTTTGTGTAGGGAAACACCAAGGAAAAGTGTTTAAAATCATTGGAATAAAAAATAAAAATTTTCAAAGTTATACTACCCTATTCAGCCAATGTAAATTAAAGTGGAAAGAGTGTGATTTTGTTAAATCTGATTTGATATTTAGATTCTACATGAAAAATTGTGTAGGAATGGATCAAGAGATTGATGGAAACAAAGAGGAAATAATTATGTCAAAAATCAAGGGAAAAGGGGTTTAATTGAGCTTAATGTCAAGCATTAATGTTTATGCCTGAATTGTTAGTAATTTGGAATATATTTATGCTTGGATTAATAGGCACTTTACAAGAAAACAAGGAGGAGCACCATTGTATCAAGAAGGCTGAATTGAATAAGTGATAAAGAGGTAGCATGGAATTTACAATTTTAATGATGACTTGCTTGATTATTACATGATATTATCCTTGGGATATTTGCCATATGTTATTTAAAATTGTTTGATGATAATGTGTTTGAATTGCTTGCATAATATGCCTTGGCATAATGCATTCATTTATTAATTTGGATTGATTTGGTATGGTGTTTATATGGTAAAGAGGTAGAGAAATGTTTTGGGCATCGATTATAATATATCTTGCATGTTTAACATTATCATTATAATTTCTTTGCTACTGAGATTTCTATGAAATCTCATTCCTCTCAATGTATAAACAATCAATAGAAATCTCAAGTGGTATTACCAAAGACAAGGAGAAAGGAAAGGAAATCATATTGGAAGATGGTGGAATCTAATGCCATTGAAATTACATTTTGTAATTATTATGAATCATTGTAAATTATGTTGAATATTTGTATTATTGACCAAAGTGACTACGCATGGGAATGTATCATCAAGTAATCATGTGTTGATATGGGCTATGTGATGGAAATGGTCATATAGATTGAAAAGGGAAAGAATAACCAAGAATGATAATTTGAGAGGATAAAAGTTGACTTTTTAGAGATAAAGTTTGACAACGAATTTCGGTGCAATTGGTTGAGAAATTGGCTGAAACTTCGCAGGCAGATAGATCATATTTTTAGATTTAAAATAAGTGGTATTTCATTAAATTTAGAGTTTTGTACAAAATGTTATGCCCTTCTAAAGTTGGGCATAAATTCTGAAAAATGAAAAATTGACCATATAAACAATACCACTTTGCATGAAATCTGGGATTAAATGATTTCTGGATGCCAATGAGTATTTTTCCCTTAAAGATGGTACTAAGAGCTTTAAGAAGAACTTAGAACCACTTTATTTTGATTTTTCTAGAATTAGTTATAAATTTTCAAAGTTTGGCCTTGGTTAGGGTTACAATAAAAAGTAACTCGAATTTAAGAAATTTTGAAGTTTAGATTTTTCTAACTTAAGGCCATAAGAAATGTTCCAAAATGGTTCCAATTGAGATAAAATGAGATTTATAAGTAAGGTGTGATAGGATCCATGATAAGAAACTTCTAGCAGTGGCAGGAAGAGAAAGAGGCTTGGCTTCAGCAGAAGGCCTAAGAGATAGGGTAACCGAGAAGTCTTTGACATAACCAAGACAGCCAAGGTTTGTGAACAATGTGGAAAGGTCATGGTGATTGACCATGCTTAATGGGCCAGAATGTGTGCTACTGATACATTAAATGTCACATCCAGCAAAAGGATCATTAGGAATAAGGAATATTCCTAAATAATTAAGGGTAAAAAATGACAAGGAGAAATAGAAGAATTTTGGTGGAAGATAATTATTATAGTTTTCCAAGCCAATTATGAAAAGTTTGACTAATTAAGGAAAATTGGTCAAGAATAATTATGGAAAAATATTTTCACACCTCAGAAAATTAAGAAAAAATAAGAAAAAGGTTCCTTGAGAATTATATGGGATTATAAAATTGGTTTTACAACCAAATTGCCCTTAGAGAAATTACAAAGGAATTTAAGGGCGATTTAATCTAGTTTAAGGTCCCTTATTTGGAAAATTCCAAATAAATATTTGGAAGGAGAATAAAATCTCAAAAAAAATTCCTATGATATCCCAAGGAATTATAAGAGATTATGGAATTAAAAGAAGACCCTCAAGTATCCAAGATTTTTCCCAATTCCTTTGAAAAGTGGAAAAATCACTAAAGAGAAGGAAATTAGTTTTCCTTTTTATTTAATTATTGGGAAATTAAATTTGAGACAAAGAGAAAAATTTAGGAAGATAAAAATGAGGAGAATAATTTATGGATTTGACAGAAAATAATTACAGAGGCCAGAGCACTGTAATTATAGAAAAGAAATTAAACCCGGAACAAAAGTGCACCGATAAAGCAAGAAGTAGAGTCTTACACTTTACTTGGTCTACAAGTTGCCACTTGTCAAGCCACCAATAGAGAGGATTTGAAGTTTCCAAATGTCAAGCCTTGATTGGAGAGGATCTTGACTTTTGAAATTTATTTCAATTGGCATTAAACTAATTGAGAGGTTACAAGATTAAATGGGTAAGTGACACATGGCATCTCATTAATGTTGGTTGGTGATATATTTTTGACCTTAATCAACACACTCCTCCCCTCATATTCAGATCCCCATTTGGCCAAGGAAGAAAGAAGAGAGAAAAAAGAGAGTTTGAAGTGGTAACAAGAAGAAATCAACCATCTTGGATCAAGTAAGCTAGGAGTTAAGGTTAGTAAATGATTCTATGCCATTCCTTGCTTGATTCTCTTGAGTTTGATGGTTGAAATTTCTAGTTTTCCTCTTTGTTTGGTGCTGGCAAAATTGGTTAATGTTAGGGGAGGGAGGTTTTGTTGCAAAACATAGTTAGAACACTATGATTTAAGATGGTTTCAAGTGATTGGATGTTGATTTGAAGAGATTTCTTTGATGCTTCTCAAATGATACTGTTAGGCCATGACCAAAACTAAGCCTTAGGATTTTTTTTCAATGTTTTGAGGCTTCCATTCTGTTCAAAATGGAAAATAGTGTAGGGTAAACCTAAAGAACAAGTGTTGGAGGCCATAGAATCAAAGTTGAAATTTTTGGATAATGAACCCTTTTGGTTCGACCAAGCTGAAACTGGAAGAAGAGATTTTATTTTGTTAAATCCAAGTAGATAATTAGAATCTACATGAAAAATCATGTAGGAATGAGTTAAGACGGAATTTTTAGGGTTTAAGGAAACAAACTCTAAAATTTAAAGAATAAAGATAGAAGCTTTAAGGGACAAAGGTTGTCCTTGAGTTATGTTGTTGATTTTTATATGGAATGGATAATGATTCTTGCTGCCCTTTTTATGGATTACCATGTTAGGGTTTGGCATTTGTGGAAGCAAGAAAGAAGAACAAGAAAATCAAAGAGCATTGGATCAAGGTAGTATGATTTAATTAACCTTAATGTTGATTGTTACATTGATTGCTATGCAATTTCATGTGCTATTATGTGATTGAGCTAAATGATGATGATGATGATGATTGTGTAGCTATACTCCTTGCTTTATGTGCCTTGGCTATTTCATGTTAGAGTGCTACGTGTATGAGGTAAAGTAGTTCCCTGTTAATAGCAAAAGGTTGGAATGCTTGTAATTGATGCATGTTGATGTTTTGGTTGATTGATCTTGCTACTGGGATTTCATTGAAATCTCATCCCCCATATGTAACTAATATTTTAGGGACTGAATCATCAAAAGGGAGGCTACAAATTCAAGGATAAATATGGTGATGAACCATGAGGAAATATTTATATATTTTGTTATGTATAAGTATCTATGGTTGGTGCTGTAATCCCTAAGCAAGATGCCAAATTAGAGCAACATTTTTATTAAGTTCCCGAATGAATTTCTCCATGAAATTTGGTATGCTTAAATTTGGCATCATGAGCTTTAAATTGATAGGCATCACGTTAAAAATAGCTAACTACATAATTTTTAATGATTTTTCAAATTTAAGGTGTAGAATCTGGAAAAAGGATTTTTGCCAAATGGACAAAGGTGACTTTCACAAAAACCTGACACTTTTTCAGATGGAATTAGTTCATAATATTATTTTTCCTTAAACGAGCATTCAAAGAGATTTTTATAGAATTTTGAAACACTCTATTTTGATTTTTTTTAGATTAAGTTATGAATTTTTGAAGTTGGGCCAGAAAACTGGATTTTTACCTGATGAACAGTAAAAATCTGAAAATCAATGTTTTTTATGGATTTTTGAACCCAAGACCATCCAAGGTGGTTTAAAATGGTTTTAATTAAACCGTAAGTGGATCTAATAGTAAGGTGACATTTTTGGTATCAGAGCAGAGGTTCTGGCATAGGATAGAACGCTCTGCTTAGTTAATATGTCAGTTAAAAGGAAAATTGACATATTGTTGTAGGAGTTGTGATGGAAAACACAATGGATTGGGATGCTATATTTGAGAAGTCTGTTAATGATGGGGATACTAACATAATTGATCTCACAAAAGAGGATCTGGTGGGATAGACTATGGGGACTGCTAGTCCAGGATATTCAACAAAGGAATCCAACAATTATCCAGAGCATGGGGCTAACCTTTTAGGGGTTACTGTTGAGGATTTAATGCACCTTCCTATACCCAGTAACCTAGTGGATCCCACAACTGATTTGTATCAGGAACCAGTGGACCCTAGTTTTGACATTCAATCTCACGAACATCTTGTTACCCCAAGTGTATACCCAAGCGACATCTCCAGACCTAGTACCAAGTCAAGGATACCCCCGACACCCACAATACCTATCCCTGTTCTGATTGAGCTTAAGATCCATAGTCAGGATCAGCTGAGAGAGAAGTTGGAATTCTTGGCTTGACATATCAGGAAAGATAAGGATCAACAAGACCTGAACATTTACCTAAAATACCTTCAGGGAGTAAAGGTGTTATATCAGACTCAAGGAATGGGTAACCCTTATCTAGACACCAAGAACTGGATCTTTATGATGACGGACATGCTTCCATATTTACCCTTCTGGGTATATGAGTTCTATCACCTAGATCAGATAGTGGATTTAGGTGTTGAGGATTACATCCAGCACCTTAAAAACTTTGTTAAGATTCATTATTTTTAGATAGTCAGATCCTCGTAAAACTGAGGTAGGACTTGTTTTGATATAGCTAACCTGAGTAGGTTAGTCTGGCGTGTTTGATGGCTATATATGTTAAACTATAATGTTGTGACTGATGAATGATGCTTGAATGATGTATTATGAATGCATATGTTGTTAAATGAAATCCAAGCATGTTGTTTATTTCTTGTTCCTCTATTATGCTATCCGTTTAGTTAGCGTATTGGTTAGAACCAATGAAACGCTTTGCCAATGAGACCCTCAGGATACAATGTAAAGGTCCCTCTCGATCCAATATGATTAATCTTAGAATGCTTAAAACCGTAATAAAAGGCTTATACAGGGTTGAGGACAGCACAAGCTAGCCAGGAACAACAAAGAGACACTATAATAGTAGCAGTGGTAGCAGTAGCGGTGGCTAACCTCGACAGGAGGCAGCCAGAGGAAGAAATCTCAGCAGTGCAAGCAACAAAGCATTGGCTAGATCAGCAATGCCAGCAGTAGACCTCAACAGCATCCAGTAGTGGATGACTCGCTTTTGCAAGCACAATCTGCCATCCTTCGATGGAGTGATTGACATCCAAGTAGCATAGGTCTGGCTTAATTTCTTGGAAAAGATTTTTAAAATTTTGGACTGTCTGACTAAGCAGAAAGCCCAAATGGCTATTTACCAGCTAGAAAAGATACCGATCATTAGTGGAAGAATACTAAGATTCTTCTAGATGCTCAGAACACGAGGGTGACATGGGAAGTGTTCCTAGAGCAATTCCATGAGAAATATTTTCCAAGGTTAGTCAGGGATGAAAAGGAAGAAGAATTCCTAACCTTGAAGCAGAAGGATAACGAGTCATTTGACGAGTATTTAGCTAAGTTTATTCGTCTCTCCCACTACTCCAATTACCTGCATTACCAAGATGATGAGATGGATGATCAAAAAGATGGTTAGAGGACTAAAGCAGTCCTTAAGGGAGATGATTACTCCCAGGCAGTTCAAGCACTTCAACATTAAGGCTTGCCGAATTATGGAGAATAGCTTAAATCATCATTTGATGATTAAGCCTACTCCCAAGTTAGAGAAGGGAGATCAGGGTGGCACCTCTTCTAACAAGAATAGGAAGAGGAAGAGGCCATGGGACAACTGAAAGAGTAAGAAGGCAAGTAAGCCCTCAAATGGCAAGGAATGCCCAATTTGCAGCGAGATAGATTCACAGTGACAGACCATATATGGCCAAACAGAATGTCTGCTATACTTGCAGTAAACCTAGACACTTCTTAAGAGAATGTCTGCAGAGTACAGAAAAGGCAAGGCCACGCACCTGAGGACGAGTATTTGCCATCACAGGGGAAGAAACTCAGAAGTCTCCGGAAATGATCCAAGGCACGATCATTATTAATAACCACCCCGTGATTGCAATGTTTGATTCGGGTGCTAGTCATTTTCTTGCCTTGTAAGTTGTTTTAGAAGACTCAGCTTGGTTATGAATATGTTGTCTTATGACATGCATGTGTCCACACTAACACAAAAGAGGACAATTACATCCGATGTGTGCTTAAACTATATAGTTGGTTATGAGCACTGTTATATTGCCTTAGACTTGATATGAAGGCCTTTTATGAAGTTGATGTGGTGATGGGATTGAATTGGTCGTCTTCCCATAATGGCAAGGACAAGACCCTGATCCTACCCTCAAGAGAAATGGAGTTAAATCTGGAAGTTAAGTTAAACTTCATAACGGATGCCCAGACAGGCAAAGGTATCATGAATGAAGCTACATAAGACTAGCAGAGGTTAAGAGAAAAGTGTGTTCATCATGATAAACCAAGGGAATTAATGGCGATGGCCGCATACAGAGTGATTACCAAAGGAGGTGGTAACTTCCATTGCTGCAAACAAGGATTCTAGTCACGGCAAACAAACATAATAACTCTCAAATGTTGAGTGGTATCTCAACAAGACATAATGACTTTTAGAGGTCACAGAAAGTAAGATAAGTAGAAGTCAGGAAGAGAGCAGTAGCCACTATTTAGAGTTACCAGATTCCCCCTCAAAAAGAAAAGTAATGATGAGGGGTTAGATAAGATAGGGGTTGAGTCTTTACACCACTAAGAAGGTGTAAGTGGCAACCTAAGCTAGATAAACTCTTACAGCCTCGTTAGGGCTAGGAGACCATGATAGAGTAGCTATCTCAAGTCCCATAATAGATGAATAGGAACTTTAAGATAGTGAGGTCAAGATGGAGAGTCCTAGTGAAATGCCTTAAGCATCAAGAAGAAGAGGACGAGACAGATAGCTATACAGGGAACTAGCTTAAAGGTTGGCATGTTCCCCTTAATGTTAAGAGATACTCAGTCACTTGGGGTTTAGATTGAGAGGCACCCTTTTTAGGGGATAAGGTCTTGGCTAGGAGTTTTCCTAGAGAGGGTAGGAATTGGTCCTCCAGATTAAAATTTACATTGCTCAAGTGGAGCAAGGTACCCTATCCAAGCAGGAAAGAGAAGCAGTCGAGGCAAGGCAAGCGGAGTTGACCTTACCCAATGGAAGTATGACTAGCCAAGAACGAAGCTAGGCTTAGATGTATCTGAGCTTAGCAGAGTACTAGAGCAAGTAGAAAGAAGAAGAATCTCAAAGTCCTCTCCCTATGACTACCAAAAGCAATTGCGAACAGAAAGAGAGGCTCCCTTTTTAGGGATGAGATGTGTGATTGGCACACTACAGACATAGCAACCAGTAAGAGCTTACACTCCTTACATTTGAAATGCCAGGCATTTTGCATGTTAGAGTATGCTCCTACTGAAAAAGAAAGTAGAGGAAAGAGAAGTTGAAAAGTCCTCTCTTTGTAACGTTCTAAAATAGTAAGAGACGGTAAGAGCAGCTGGAGGAATAAGAGAACTCCTAAGATAAATTAGCTTAGGCACCTAAAGAGACAAAGAGGTAGCTTAGGGAATTGACATGAAGTCTAAGAGAATGGTATTGGTTTTTGGAACAGTTTCGGGGAATTATCAGTTAGGTGACCAACTGAGAGGAGGTGACTATACTTAGTCCTATGGTCAAAAGTCTCCCAGAGATCTTAAGAGTATGATACCACTTTGGGAAGATAAGGACCAGGGATGAGTTGAGGATCTGGGAACTTCCTTCGATTGTAAACCGATGCTGAGAGAGTACCCATTACTTCCTTCCAGAAAACCTTATGATTAATTAGGCTGGATTCAATTTCCTTCCGATTAACAGAGGAAAGTCAAAGTTAGAGGAGTAGAGCCATAAGACCTGAAAAAGAGACATTCAGGCTAGCTCTAGATACAAGAAGAACCCATGCAGTATAGAGATAAACGGAGTATTGATAGATAAATCCTTAAGATAAGGTGAGAGACAAGAATGTAAGCTGAAAAGACCCGACTAAAGATAGATAAAAAAAGGGCTTAAGACAGCAAAGTGCCAGGGTTGAGCCTATCAGAATCAGTGCCTTAGTTTCCTGTCAGCACTGTTTAGTTAAGTGTTTCAGGCAACAGTAGCCCAAGAAAATGTGACCCTGGGAAGTAATGTGAGAAAGTGCAAAAGCCAGACATGTTAACCATTTTGGTAAGAATGCACTAAGTCCAATAGAAAACGAGAGATGAAAGTTAAGAAGCTGTTAAGCTACCGAGTGTCCTAAGTAGTATTGTTTCGGACTGAGACCCGAGATTTACTTGAAGTTTTGGAGGTCCTTATGAGAGAAATGGACACTACTCTCAGATTCAATACAACCTACCATCCTAAGATAGATGGGCAGACACAGAGAATGATACAGATGTTAGAAGATGTGCTATATGCATATGTACTTGATTTCGACGGTAACTAGGATATGTACTTACCGTAAGCCGAATTCAGTTAAGATAACCATTCCCATTCAGTATCTAAATGGTGCCATATGAAGCACTCTATGGGAGGAAGTGTAGATCTCCCTTGTGCTGGATAGAACTCAATGAAAGAAGTACCATCTAGACCTGACACATGTCATAAGCTATGGTGACATTGTGATCCAAGACGACCTGTCTTTTAAGATCAAACTAGAGGGAATCATTGATCAAAAAGTCGAACAGCTAAGAAACAGGTAGTTTTCGCTGGTCGAGGTTGTATAGAAAAGTCTTACGTTGGAAAAAACTACGAGGGAGATGGAGACTAAGATAAAGGAAAAGTATCCTGAACTTTTCCAATAAGATACGCTTTAAATTTTGAGGATGAAATTTATTTAGGGGGAAGAAATGTCACATCCTACAAAAGGATGATTAGGAATAAGGAATATTCCTAAATAATTAAAGGGTAAAAAATGACAAGGAGAAATAGAAGAATTTTGGTGGAAGATAATTATTATAGTTTTCAAGCCAATTATGAAAAGTTTGACTAATTAAGAAAAATTGGTCAAGAATAATTATGGAAAAATATTTCCAAGCCTCAAAAAATTAAGAAAAAATAAGGACAAGGTTCCTTGAGAATTATATGGGATTATAAAATTGGTTTTATGACCAAATTGCCCTTAGAGAAATTACAAAGGAATTTAAGGGCAATTTAATCTAGTTTAAGGTCTGGTATTTGGAAAATTTCAAATAAATATTTGGAAGGAGAATAAAATCCCAATAAAATTCTTATGATATCCAAAGGAATGATAAGAGATTATGGAATTAAAAGAAGACCCTCAAGTATCCAAGATTTTTCCCAGTTCCTTTGAAAAGTGGAAAAATCACTAAAGAGAAGGAAATTAGTTTTCCTTTTTATTTAATTATTAGGAAATTAAATTTGAGACAAAGAGGAAAATTTCGAAAGATAAAAATGAAGAGAATAATTTATGGATCTGACAGAAAATAATTACAGAGGCCAGAGCACTGTAATTATAGAAAAGAAATTAAACCTGGAGCGAAAGTGCACCGATAAAGCAAGAAGTAGAGTCTTGCACTTTACTTGGTCTACAAGTTGCCACTTGTCAAGCCACCAATGGAGAGGATTTGAAGTTGCCCTTCATTGGAGAGGATCTTGACTTTTGAAATTTATTTCAATTGGCATTAAATTAATTAAGTGAGAGGTTACAAGATTAAATGGGTAAGTGACACATGGCATCTCATTAATGTTGGTTGGTCAGATATTTTTGACCTTAATCAACACACTCCTCCCCTCATATTCAGATCCCCATTTGGCCAAGGAAGAAAGAAGAGAGAAAAAAGAGAGTTTGAAGTGGTAACAAGAAGAAATCAACCATCTTGGATCAAGTAAGCTTGGAGTTAAGGTTAGTAGATGATTCTATGTCATTCCTTGCTTGATTCTCTTGAGTTTGATGGTTGAAATTTCTGGTTTTCCTCTTTGTTTGGTGCTGGCCAAATTGGTTAATGTTAGGGGAGGGAGGTTTTGTTGCGAAACATAGTTAGAACACTACGATTTAAGATGGTTTCAAGTGATTGGATGTTGATTTGAAGAGATTTCTTTGATGCTTCTCAAATGATACTGTTCGGCCAAGACCAAAACTAAACCTTAGATTTGTTTTTCAAATTTTTGAGGCTTCCATTCTATTTAAAATGGAAAATAGTGTAGGGTAGACCTAAAGAACAAGTGTTGGAGACCATAGAATCAAAGTTGAAATTTTTGGATAATGAACCCTTTTAGTTTGGCCAAGCTGAAACTAGAAGAAGGGATTTTATTTTGTTAAATCCAAGTAGATAATTGGAATCCACATGAAAAATCATGTAGGAATGAGTTAAGAGGGAATTTTTAGGGTTTAAGGAAACAAACTCTAAAATTTAAAGAACAAAGATGGAAGCTTTAAGAGACAAAGGTTGTCCTTGAGTTATGTTGTTGATTTTTATGTAGAATGGATGATGATTCTTGCTGCCCTTTTTGTGGATTGCCATGTTAGGATTTGGAATTTGTGGAAGCAAGAAAGAAGAACAAGAAAATCAAAGAGCATTGGATTAAGGTAGTAAGATTTAATTAACCTTAATGTTGAGTGTTGCATTGATTGCTATGCAATTTCATATGCTATTATGTGGTTGACTAAATGATGATGATGATGATGATTGTGTAGCTATACTACTTGCTTTATGTGCCTTCACTATTGCATGTTAAAGTGCTACATGTTTGAGGTAAAGTAGTTCTCTATTAATAGCAAAAGGTTGGAATGCTTGTAATTGATGCATGTTGATGTGTTGGTTGATTGATCTTGCTACTGGGATTTCATTGAAATCTCATTCCCCATATGTAACTAATATTTTAGGGACTAAATAATCAAAAGTGAGGCTACAAATCCTAGGATAAATATGGTGATGAACCATGAGGAAATATTTATATATTTAGTTATGTATAAGTATCTATGGTTGGTGCTGTAATCCCTAAGCAGGATGCCAAATTAGAGCCATATTTTTATTAAGTTCCCGAATGAATTTCTCCATGAAATTTGGTATGCTTAAATTTGACGTCATGGGCTTCAAATTGATAGGTAGCACGTTAAAAATATCCAACTACATGATTTTTAATGATTTTTCAAAGTTAAGGTTCAGAATCTGGAAAAAGGATTTTTGCCAAATGGACAGAGGTGGCTTTCACAAAAACTTGACACTATTTCAGACGGAATTGTTCACAAGATTATTTTTTCTTGAACAAGAATTGAAAGATATTTTTATAGAATTTTAAACCACCTATTTTGATTTTTTAGATTAAGTTATGAATTTTTGAAATTGGGCTAGAAAATTGTTTTTTTACCTGATGAACAGTAAAAATCTGAAAATCAGCATTTTTCATGGATTTTTGAACCCAAGACCATCCAAAGTGGTCTAAAATGGTTTTAATTAAACCCTAAGTAGATCCGATAGTAAGGTGTGACATTAGAGACAGACATTTTGCTGGGGAGTGTCCACAGAGTGGAGATGGTTTGAGACCACAAACACAAGGCAGAGTTTTGCTTAATATGAGAAAAGGCTCGTAAGTCGCCTCAGATGACATAAAGTATGATCAGTATCAACAACTATCCTGTATATGTAATTTTTGACTCAGACATAATCCATTCTTTTATATCATATACCTGTGTTAGGTGTTTGGGTCTTGCTGTTGATACTTTGCAGTATGATTTGACTGTGTCTACTCCTGGTGTTAGGGTTATAACCTCCTACGTGTATTTCAACTGTATTGTCTAGTATGAACATTATAGCACTACTCTAGACCTAATATGCATGGCGTTCCATGATATCGATGTTATAATTAGCCTTCACTCGTTGTCTTCCTATAATATACTCAGCGATTGTACAAATAAAATCCTTATCATTCCTCTAAGAGAAATGGTCCCCTATATAGAAGTAAAGTTGAATTTATTGACGGAAGCTCAAGCTGACAAATATCTGAGAAAGGGTTGCTAAGGATACTTTATTTTTTGGTATAAGCAGAAGTAGAAGAGGGAATAGAAGAGATTCCAGTAGTATAAAATTTCTAAAAGTCCTTCAGAAACAGATCAGAGGGCTGGTGCTAGAAAGAGAGGTAAAGTTTGTAATCGACATCATACCAGGAGCAAGACTGATATCTAAAGGCCCCTATTGGATAGCTCCTAACAAAATGGTAGAACTAAAGAAGCAGAATGAGGAGTTGTTGGAGAAAAGAGTCATTTGATGTAATGTCTCTCCATGGGGTGTCCCGGTACTATTTGTTAAGAAGAAAAGGGTAGCTTTAGATTGTGTATAGATTACTGAGAGTTGAACAAAGTGACGATCAAGAACAAGTACCTACTTTCACGGATTGATGATTTGTTACACCAGTTAGTTGGTAGAACTGTATTTTCCAAAATTGATTTGAGATCTGGATACCACCAATTTAGAATTAAGGCAGAAGATATTTCGAAGCCCGCCTTTAAGACTCGATATAGACATTATGAGTTCTTACTGATGCCTTTTAGTTTGACCAATGCACCTGCTATTTTCATAAACTGCATGAGCCAAATTTTCCAATCATATTTGGACTGATTTGCCGTAGTCCTTATCATGATATCTTGGTGTATTTAGAACTCCTAAAGAGCATGGGCAACATCTAAGAATTGTTCTGAGTACCCTAAAAGAGAAGCAATTGTTTGCTAAATTTAGTAAATGTGAGTTTTAGTTCAACGAAGTAAAATTTTTAGTCCACATAATCTCACGAGATGGGGTAGCTATCGATCTCAGTAAAATAGAAGCCGTGTTGCAATGGGAACAACCTAAGATGGTTAAAAAATTAGAAGTTTTTTGGGATTAGTGGGCTATGACCAGAGGTTCATTTGAGACTTTTCATAGATTGCCCAATCATTGATCAGACTTACCAGGAAGAATCAACCTTTCACATGGGATGAGAAATGTGAGGCTAGCTTTCAAGAGTTGAAGAGGAGGCTGACCTCAAATGCCGTACTGATTATCCCTGATCCTACATAGACTTACATCATGAACGCTAATACTAGTAAGCAAGGATTGGGATGTGCACTGATACAGTAAGGTCGAGTGGTCGTCTATGTCCTATGACAGCTCAAATCACGTGAAGAAAACCATCCTATGCATGAGTTAGAACTAGCAGTGATAGTATATGCCTTAAAGATATAAAGGCATTACTTGTATAGAGTAACCATTAAACTGTACTATGATCATAAAAGTCTCAAATACCTTTAGGATCAGAAAGAGTTAAACATGAGATAGAGAAGATGGATGGAATTAGTTAAGGATTATGATTATCAAATTAAGTACCATCCAAGCAAAGCAAATATTGTGGCTGATGCGCTAAGCAGGAAAGTTATGCTGGTGGCATCACTGATGACTAAGGAACATGAATTATCAGAAAATGTAAGAGATTGGGATCCTACCTACTAAATATAGTACAACTGAAGAAGTTGGAACACTACAGGTAGATACTTTGATAACGAAACAGATCAAAAAAGCATAGAGACAGGATCGATTAGTAAAAGAGCTTCCAGAAAAGATGTTGAAAGAAGAAATGAAAGGCCTTAAGATATCATCAGAAGGAGTGTTGATTTAGTGGAAGAACGTATGTCCCTTCGACTAATAATCTTAGAGAGAAGGTTCTAGACAAGGCACATAAAAGTAAATGCACGATTTATTTGGGAATGACTAAGATGTATGATGAGCCTTATCACTAAACTATTAGATAAAACTAAGCTAAATGCAATAAAGTGGCACTAAACTAGATGTCAAACTCTTTAGGAACCTATAGAGGTATTAGTAATCTAGCATATATATCAAATTAACCAAGTGTGGTGTATAAAGTGATTATGTAACCAGTGATGAATCAATGACTAAAGTAAACTATCTAAACTTTTATAATTTCTGGATTTAGTGATTGAAGAATGTAATGTATGAGTTATCCTTGATGGTCAAATCCACCAATCATCCTAGGTCCTCTCTTAATTGAGTTTCAATTCCTTTATTAGACTCGGTTTATGAAGACCTTCTATAAACAATGAATTCAATAGGCTAGAACCCTAGCTTATCAAATTCATCTAAATACCTAATATGGATTATGCTCTACAAAAGGTATTTACTGTCTTAATTAACAATGTTAGAAACTTAACTAGTCAATCAAGAGATTGAAACACTTGAGAAGAAAGAATCAATATAACAAAAAGAAACATCAATCTATTCAATCAATTAAAGTGCAGAATACAATCCAAAACTTAGTCTTAATGTAAATCAACCGAATTACACCTCTGTACAATCACAAATCATAGATATAAGCCTTAGAAATTACAATCTATGAATGTAGAAAGTGAAACTAAGATTAAGGTAGAAAAAACTCCCAATGTAGCTTCAGAAACTCACATTGGCTTCATTGAACATCAAGGAATCAAGATCTACCCTCTCATGACTGAAATCGCAGCTTGACCAAGCTCAGCAACTTTAATAGCCATGACAGCAATGATCTAAGGAGGATTAGAGGAGAATAATCAGTAGAAAATAGAAGAATTGAAGTATAAATGATGAATTGATAATGGAGAATGATAGGGAGGTGAAGGGAGATGAAATGAGAGAGCTCTGGGCAGAGAAACCAAGTAGGAAACAAAAAAGTGACAGAATGACAAATCTAGCATGCATTTTGGAATTTAAATCTAGAAAATTTCGCTCCTTCGATGTGGTGAAGGGAATTATACACTACGGTGAAACCAAAATGACACCGTTTGGATTAGTGATGTTGCGTTCCTTTATCACGTGTATTCATCATGGTGAAGATCAGAGTGCACCGTGGCAATGGAGGCAGAATCACTCCTTCCTTGATTTCTTCAACATCTAATCAACTAACAATATTCAAATTAAACTCATACTTATCTAAGCTAAAGTATGTAGGATACATAAGAGCCAATAAATGAATAAAACTCAAGAATTACCATATAAAAGAACACAATTGACTCTTATACACCTGATACACAAAAACCTCTATCTTAACCCAAATTACACAATTAAAAGCTATAAAAGCATAAGTTTGGATTAGGAAATATATGTAAAATATAAGACTTATCAATGCATTATGATCTTAAGACACTATTTTGGTAGTCTAGGACGAAGAAATATATTATGTAGTATGTGTCAAGATGCCTCACATGTCAAAAGACTATAGTAAAGCACCAAAAACTTTCAGGATCTCTACAAACCCTGGATATCTCTAAATGGAAATGGGATAGCATTTTCATAGACTTTAACATGGGATTACCTTGCACTTCATCAGGATAAAATACTATCTGGGTAATAGTAGACCGTTTAACCAAGTCAACCCATTTTCTTGCAATGAAGGTTAAGTATCCTCTTAAGAAGTTAACGAAGTTGTACGCAAAATAAATTGTTAGATTACATGGTGAAACATCCTTCTTTTATTATCCCATTATACAATAATTGGAACCCTTTAGGATTATTCTACAAGCTTTAAGTATGAGAAAATCCCTAAAAATTTGAAAATTTTCAAAATTTCAATCCAGGTCATGACTTGGTACTTTCAAGTCATGACTTGAGGTCACAGAGGCCATTTTTTCTTCTAGGTCATGACCTCAACTCGACTTGGGGTCACAGAGAGCCTCCAGGCATTGTTCACTGTGCATTTTCCAGATTACAGATCCAATTTCAAAAAATCATAACTAATTGTAAAAAATTCGTATTGAGGTAGTTTAAAATTCTATTTGAAACTCTTTTAGTGCACTTCCAGGGAAAAATATCAAACTAGACTTATCTCAAGCCAGTTTGTACAGTTTAATTCATAAAATTACTGTTTATTTGGTAAATCTTGGAATTTCCAGATTTCTTGCCTCAACTTTGGAAATTCATATCTTTTAATATACACATCCAGTTGAGGTGATCTACCTCTCATTTTAAAGATTGGAATGTGTACAACATGCCTACCAAATTTCATAGCTTAACTCATTCATTTAATAGATAAAACTAGAGTTGGAAACTGACTGCTCTAGGACCTACGTTTTATCCCTTAAACAATTCTCGCTTTAATTCTTTTTATTACTTTGGTATGCATAACTTGGGTTTTTTCTTTTCCATTCATTCTCATACATTTTGATTTATTCCATAAACATTCTAAACCAATACATCTCATCATTGGCATTCATATACTTAGTTTACATAATAGGAGAATTATATAATAACCAATAGCTTCATTCATTAACATAAATAATTCTCCACCTTCTGATGCTCTCCTTCATGCAATCATTATCCAGCATACTTTACCTAAATGAGTGGTTAGGGAGGGGTGAGATTTAGAAGAATCTCAGTAACAAACATTACCATTATGCATGCATGATTGATGCAAGTGTATAACATGCTTGCTTAACCTAACTCATGCTTACTTGTAAAATTTTCTCATGCTCAATGTTTCACATAAACATGCATGACCATGAAAAACATTGATGAAACAGAGCATCATACTAGTATTAGTATCTCATATCATCATCCAACAATACAATGTACATCAACACACAAGCATACACATCAAGCACACAAGAAAGGTAAGTTCACTACCTTGTATCCTTAAGCTTTCTTCTTACTCCTTTTTGTTTCCAACCATTAAGGTTGCTTGCTCAACCTTTGCCATTCCTTTTTCCTTGATGTCTCATGGCCCTGAATGCACCAACACATCATTCCATTCATTCATTTGAGCCGTGGTAATCAACAACATCAACACTTTGTTTTCTTTGAGCTATATTAGCTTCTACTTTTAAGCTTAATTTCCAACATTTCTAAAATTAATTCCACATACTTTCTCACACAATTTTGCATGTAAAATCTATTTCTAAGCTCAAAATTATCAAAATAAAACTCGTCCCTGTTCGAACTGATCTGGCCGAACATAGTCCTTGGCACATCTAGTATTTTGTGACTAAGGTATACTTAATCTAAAGATGGTTAAGGTCTAGAATATTAGTGTTAATATAGATTGCATAACTTTTGATGTGAAATCATAATAGAGATCAAGGTAAAATTTTCAGTATTTTGAGTAAGTCAGCATAAATTAGAGAAATATGACAGAAAGCTTTGAAAATTCTTAGAAAACCCCAGAAATTGGAGAAAATTCTCTAGAACAGGATGATGGTCCTAGAAGTTAAAAATATGGAGCAAAATAATTAATATTAATTTTCTAGTAATTTTTACAATATTTGATTAATTAAGAAACTTAGTCAAATTTAATTATTTCATGTACTCTAGGGCCTCAAAAAACTGGGAAAAATATGGATAAAATACCTTGGGAGTTTTAGAACATTGTAGAATTAATTTTATTCCCAAATTACCCCTAGATTAGCTTTAAAAATATTTAAAGCTTATTTAAGCTAATTAGGGCTTTTATCTGAAAAATTCAAAAAGAAATATCTATAGGGGGAGTTAAATTCCAGAAAAATTCATAGAATTTCCTTGGAATTAGAGAGAGATTTTAAAACTAACAGGGGAATTTTTTGAGCCCTAAAACTCTAGAAAGCATTTTTGGAAAGAAAAATAATACTTTTAGCCACTATTTTTGACTAAGGATTTCTATTCTTTTGAAAACCATTATGAGGGGTGGTGACTCAAAAGTAAATGGTGACTAAAAGCAAATGGTAAAAGATAGGATAGGTGGTCAAAAATATCAGGGACAATTACGGTACTACCAGTATAAAAGTTACTTAAGCCGGTAGAAAGTTATATAGGATATATTGTGAAAAATCTTCTTTCTTCTTGACTAAGCTATTCTTGGTGCCATTTGGAAGGTGAAAGAAGCAAGGAGAAGTTTCAAGATGTACATGACATAAGCCCTTAGGAATCATGATCTCATATATAACAATTATCAACCAATCACATAATTCTGGCAATTTAAAAAAGGTTAAGGAAAATTGTCCAAAGACCTTTATAAAATTCCATCTTCCTCTCCCACCTCCTTCACATTTTGGTTCTCATAGGGGAAACTCTTGAGAATTGAAAACTTGAAGCTTAAGAAGGAGAACAAGGCAAGAAATCAACCAACCAAACTTGGATCCAAGGTTAGTAGTTAATCCTAGTTGGTTTATGCTTAGAAATCTTGAGTTTTATGGTTGAAAATCTACAATTTTCCCTTCCCCTCTTGCTGGCCGAAATTATAGGATTGGTGGAGGATGATTTTGATGATGGGAATTAGTTTAAGAAGTTGTTTATGACTTGAATCAAGTGGTATTATGTGATTATGGTTGATATTGTTGTTGTTAGAAAACTTAGGGTACCCCACGGCCAAGAGGAGTTTTCACCTAGGATTGGTTTTTGCTTGTTTTGATGCTTCCAATATGTTTAGAATGAAAAATTATGTAAGATACACCTAAGGAATAAATCTTGGAAGCATTGGAATCAAATTGGAAATTTCGGTGAAAAAGAGAAAGTGTTTCGGCCTAAGGGGTCCAAGAGGAAGGAAAATAAATTTCATAATTTTGAGCTCATATTTGGGTTCTACATGAAAAATTATGTAGGATTGACCAAAGAGAATAAGTTATAAATTGATGGAAACAAAACTCAAAAATTAAAGAGAGAGAGATTAAGGGTTTTATTCATTTAAATATTTTGTTATGATATGGAATATAATGGTTATGTCCCTTTGTTGGATAGGTTTTGATATTTGTGAAGGAAGGAGCCAAGAATGTCGCACCTTACTTTTAGATCCACTTAGGATTTAGTTAAAACCATTTTAGACCACATTGGATGGTCTTGGGCTCAAAATTTCTAAAAAAACGTTGATTTTCAGATTTTTACTGTTCATCGGGCAAAAATCCAGTTTTTTGGCCCAACTTCAAAAATTCATAACTTAATCTAGAAAAATCAAAATAGAGTGGTTCAAAATTCTATTAAAATATCCTTGAATTATTTTGCAAGAAAAAATAATCTTATGAACCAATTCCATTGGAAAAAGCATCAGGTTTTTGTGAAATTCACCTTTGTCCATTTGGCAAAAATCCTTCTTACAGATTCTGAACCTTAACTTTGAAAAATCATTAAAAATCATGTAGTTGGCCATTTTTAACTTGCTTCCTACCAATTTGAAGCTCAGCATGTGAATTTTAAGCATGCCAAATTCTGTGTGGAAATTTGTTTGGTAACTAAATAAAACATGGCTCTAAACTAACATTCTGCTTAGAGATTACAGCACTAACCATTGATACTTACACATAACCAAATGTCCACGAATTTTTTTATGGTGTGACACCATAATTTAGCCTCCAATCTGAAACTTGCTCTTGGGAGTTTTAGGCTCTAAAATGTTAGATTATATTTAGGGGATGAGATTTTGAGAAATCCCAGTAACAAGATCAATCAACCAAAACATTAACATGCATCAATTACAAGCATTTCAACCTTTTCCTATTAATAGGGAACTACTTTACCTCATACATGTAGCATTCTAACATGCAATAGCCAAGACACATAAAGCAAGGAGTATAGCTACACAATCATCATCATCATCATCATCATCATCATCTAGTTCAACCACATAATAGCACATGAAATTGCATAGCAATTAATGCAACACTCAACATTAAGGTTAATTAAATCTTACTACCTTAATCCAATGCTCTTTGATTTTATTGTTCTTCCTTTCTTGCTTCCACAAATTCCAAACCCTAACATGGCAATCCACAAAAAGGGCAGCAAGAATCATCAATCATTCCTCATAAAAATCAATAACATAATTCAAGTAACTCCTAAACCCCTTAAAGCTTGCATCTTTGTTCTTGAATTTTTAGAGTTGGTTTCCATAAACCCTAAAAATTTCCTCTTGACTCATTCCTATATGATTTTTCATGTAGATTCCAAATATCTACTTGGATTTAACAAAATAAAATTCCTTCTTTCAGTTTCAGCTTGGTCAAACCACTATGGTTCACTTTCCAAAAATTACAACTTTGATTCTATGGCTTCCAACACTTGTTCTTTGGGTTTGCCCTACACCATTTTTCATTTTGAACACAATGGAATCCTCAAAACTTTGAAAAAATCATCCTAGGGTTCAGATCTTGGTTTGGCCGAAATGGAACTCAAGCAACATAGCAAAGAAAACACTTCAAAATCAACTTACAAACTCTTGTAACCACTAAGATCTACCATACTTTGAAGTGTTCTAGCAAGATCTAACAACCAAACTCCCTCTCCTACATAAGAAGCATTTCATCCAGCACTCAAAGAGGAAGAGAACTAGAAATTTCAACCATACAACTCAAGCAAACAAGGCAAGGAACAACTTTAAAACCAAAAACTTACCTTGGATCTCACTTGTATGCTTAAAGTGATGCCTTTCTCCTTGGTTCTT